>NC_089583.1:51128458-51428458 GCF_019320115.1 Miscanthus floridulus | reverse complement strand
GTACATTCAAGGACTTTTTGGAGACTAAGCCTCCTATCTTTAAAGAGGCAGAAGAACTGCTCCAGGATGATGAGTGGTTGAACACTATTAAATAGAAGTTCCATCTATTGAGGGTCACCGAAATGATGAAGGCTGAGTATGCATCGCATCAACTACAGGGGCCTACAAGTATCTGGTGCACTCATTATTTGTCTGCCTTACCTGCTGGAGCAAATTTTACCTGGGAGCAATTCAAGGCAGCCTTCAGGGGGCATCATATTCCCCTAGGGCTGATGCGTATTAAGGTAGCCGAGTTCATGAAGCTCACCCAAGGGACCAAGACACTTATAGAGTATATGCATGCCTTCAATAACTTGTCCCGCTATGCCCTAAAATTTGTTGATATAGAGGCAAAGAGGATTGAAAGTTTTAAGAGAGGCCTCATCACTAAGTTGATGAAAACAATGGCCAACTCCAAATGTGCTACATACAACCACTTCGTCAGTGATGCCCTAACATAGGAAAACCAGAACAACCTACATGTGATAGCAAAAGGCTGTAAACAGGTAGCCGAGGTAGGTGTCTCAGGGTCTTCTCACTCTAGAGCTTCAGTGGCAACTAGGCCACAATTCCATCCCCCAGCACCTAAGTTTAGGCCTCCCCTAGAAGAACACCCAATCTAATCAACCTCATAAGGTATTTCAAAGGCATTCACCATTGCCTTACCCAAGGGTGACGCAGGCCAAGGAAGCTTAGTAGGGCCAAGAAGTAACCAGTCGTGCTTCAATTGCAATCAGACAGGTCACTGGTCTAAGGAATGCCTCTATCCCAAGAAGAATGGGAATCAAAACTAGGGTGATCAGAAGCAAGCCAATCCTAAGGCATGTCCTGGATATGTGCACTATACAACTATGGAGGAGATTCTCGTAGGGGAAGTCATGACTACTAGTATGTTTTTTGTATACAAGCACCCCATAATTGTTTTATTTGATTCTAGAGCTTCGCATTCATTTATGAGTCAGGCATTTACATCTAAGCATGATCAGAAGATAATTGTGGTAGACGAGGGTGGTTATAGTATAAGTTCAGCTAGGGCTACTATTTCCATAAACCAATTAGTCAGAGATGTACTCATCTCTATACAAGAGCAGGAGTACATTATGGATCTTATAGTATTGCTAGGATTAGCCATAGATGTGATATTGGGCATGAAATGGATGAGTGGGCATGGAGTTCTTATCGACACATCCCTCGAACTATTATGTTGAGGAAACCTAAAGGGGATGGTGCTTTCCTAGTGCCACTTCCCAGAAGTTTTGATCTTCAAAACTTGTCTTGTGCCATCTAAACCACTACTCTCTATGATATTCCTATAGTTTGTGAGTTTCTAGATGTATTTCTAGATGAGTTGCCTAGTTTGCCACTAGATAGGGATGTCGAGTTTAAGATTGAGTTAGTACTAGGTACAACACCTATCTAGAGAAGGCCCTATAGGATGCCACCCAATGAGCTAGTCGAACATAAAATTCAACTACAAGAACTTTTGGACAAAGGTCTCATTTGACCTAGTTTGTCTCCCTAGGGTTGTCTAGCTTTATTTGTGAAGAAGGATAAATCGTTATGGATGTGTGTGGACTTAGGCCCCTCAATGTAGTAACCATAAAGAACAAGTATCCTTTGCCTCGTATTGATATTTTGTTTGATCAACTATCAAGCGCGAAGGTATTCTCTAAGATTGACTTGAGGTCAGGCTAACACCAGATCAAGATCAGGCCAGAAGATATGCCTAAGACATTTTTATCAACTAGGTACGGCTTGTATGAGTATTTGGTCATGTCTTTTGGACTGACAAATGCTCCCACCTATTTCATGTACTTGATGAATTTGGTGTTCATGCCTAAGCTTGACAAATTCATGGTCATGTTCATCGATGATATCCTGATTTACTCTAAGAATGAGGCATATCATGTAGAGCATCTGAGAGTTGTCTTGTCTAGGCTGAGAGGGCATAAATTATATGCAAAGTTTAGCAAGTGTGAATTCTGGCTGAAAAAGTACCTTTCTTGGGTCTTATATTATCTGAAGATGGAATCTCTATAGACCCATCTAAAGTACAAGAGGTCATGGATTGGAAGGCCTCGACTTTGGTTCATGAAGTTTAGAGTTTTCTAGGGCTAGCAGGCTATTATCGTCGTTTCATTCCTGACTTTTCTAAAATAGCTAAGCCCATGACCAGATTACGTCAGAAGGATGAAAAGTTTAATTGGACTCTAGAGTGTGAGGCTGCTTTTCACACTCTATGGACCTTACTAACTACTGCTCTTGTTCTAGCACAACCCGACATTGAGAAACCTTTTGATGTGTTTTGTGATGCATCGGGTATAGGTTTAAATTGTGTGCTTATGCAAGAAGGTCAAGTTATTGCCTATGCTTCTCGGTAGTTGAGGAAGCATGAAGTCAACTACCCTACACATGATTTAGAACTTGCCACAGTTGTTCATGCATTGAAGATATGGAGACATTACTTGTTGGGAAACGTATGCCACATATACACTGACCACAAAAGTCTCAAGTATATTTTCACTCAACCTGAACTAAACATGAGACAACATAGATGGTTAGAGCTAATCAAGGACAATAATTTGGAAGTGCACTATCATCCGAGAAAAGCCAATGTTGTAGCAGATGCACTTAGTCAGAAATCTCATTGTAATGCCTTAGAAGCCTTGTTGGAAGATGGGTTTAATCTATTGCATCCTGTTGTGCTACATAACATCACTGTCAGCTGCTCACTTGAGAGCAAGATCATCAAAATTCAAAGGACAAATGTAGGTGTGTTTCACATCAAGAGAAAGATGAAGGAACAGGAACCCAAGCATTTTAGGTTGGATGAAAATGGTGTGCTATGGTTGAAGGACCGACTAGTGGTACCGAAAGACCGTGAACTTAGAAATCAAATATTAGATGAAGCTCATTCATCCAAGTTGTCTATCCATCCAGGTACTAGTAAGATATGTCAAGATTTGAAAACTCATTTTTGGTGGACCAAGATGAAGAAAGAAATTGTTGCCTATGTTGCTAGATGTGATACTTGCAGTAGGGTCAAAGCGGATCATCTAAAACCTATTGGATTGCTCCAACCTTTATCTGTTCTAGCATGGATTTTATTATTGGACTCCCAACTACTCCGAAAGGTTTCGACTAGATATGGGTAATTGTATACCGTTTGACTAAATCTGCACATTTCATCCCAGTCAGGACCAACTATCGACCTTATGATTATGCAACATTGTTTATCGCGCATATAGTGTGGCTACATGGAATACCAAGAACCATTGTGTTAGATCGAGGATCCCAATTCACTGCTCGGTTTTGGGGGCACTTGCACAAGCAGTTAGGTACCAACCTAGTTCGAAGCTCAGCATATCACCCTCAAACCTCTGGACAGACTGAGCGAGTAAATCAAATCTTAGAAGATATGTTGAGAGCATGTGTGATCTCTTCCAAGGGTTCATGGGAAAAATGGCTACCTTTAACTGAGTTTTCCTACAATAATAGTTATCAAGAGAGCATCAAGATGGCTCCTTTTGAGGCCTTGTATGGTAAAAAATGTAGAACTACATTGAATTGGGTTGAGCCCAGAGATAGAAGATACTATGGCATTGATTTTGTCAAAGAAGCTCAAGAGCAAGTGAGTATTATCCAACAACATATCAAAGCTGCTTAGTCTAGGTAGGAGAGCTATGCTAACAAAAGAACAAGGCCTATCGAATTTGAGGTAGGTGACTATGTATACCTTAAGGTATCACCAATGAAAGGAGTACAATGATTTGGTTTGAAAAGAAAACTAGCACCTAGATATGTAGGCCCATACAAGATCATTGAGCAAAGCGGAAGAGTGGCTTACAAGCTCCAATTACTATATTCAATGTCTTCCATGTTTCTCAGCTAAAAAGATGTCTTCACATACCTAATGAAGCTATTGAAACCACCAATATTAAGCTCCAATCAGATTTGACCTATGAGGAAAAACCAATACAAGTTTTGAAAGAAATGGAAAGTGACCCGGAGCAAGGTCATCAAGTTCTACAAAGTGGTGTGGAATAACCACAGTGATCAAGATGCCACATGGGAATGGGAGGATTATTTACATGAGGTTTATCCCGCCTTTTATAAAAAATGGTAGGTCTTTCAAATCTCAGGGACGAGATTTCTATAAGGGGGAGGGGTTGTAATAGCCTAGTGTTAAGCATTGCATTTGGCACTTGGATCTCATGAGCACAAGCATCATCCAAGCATTCATGAGCTTGAGCATATGGAATTTCATCTTATTCTTTACATATTATCACATGTGATGTTGATTATATACATGCATATGCTGGTGATCATGTGTGACCAATGCAAGAGATAGTTGTGAGGTCACAAAACACCTTATACACATCTAGGATGGAAAATGGAAAATTGTTTGTATTCATGACATGTGCCAAATTTTCTTCTAAGTCATAGTTTACCCAAAATTTCATTTCTCATGATACTACTTTGACTAGAGTTGAACTATAGCATAGAGTGTTTGCATGGCAGTGCACCCTTAATAAAAAGTTGTAGTTCTTGACATGGGCAACAAACTTTGTTTTAGGGCGATGAGCTAATTCAATGCCTAACATAGTCAAAAATAGCTCCAAAGTAGCAATGAAGTGTTGTTTCTAGACTTAGAAATTTTGCTAAGTCAATATGCAGATTTCAGTTTCAAGTGCACCACTTTGGGGCTTTGTAACTTGCAAACCATTGGGAATTAGATGATGCTTCGGAAAGCAAAGTTGGAGATCTCACATAGCTCTACAACTTTCACTAATACCATTTTCACTAAATCACCACGGATTAGGAGTTACACGTACATGAAGTAGCTCTATCAGTCATCTGCATCAGGCCCTGATGGCCAATTTGAATCGGCCCTGGTGGCCGACCACGCATAGGCACTAGCCGTCGTGTGGCGCCATACGCCGAAGCTGGCCCCGCGACGCCATGCTGATTGGGAGAAAAGGGGTGCCCGGCCGCTCACTCTTTCCCACTCTCACTCACTCGCCCTCGCTCTACCTTGCTCTCGCTCTCACACAGCCAAGCTGACCCACTGTCGCCATTGCCACCGTGCCTTCACCGAGCTCGTGCGCCACTACCGCGGCATCTCCATCCAATCCATCACATGCATAGCTTCACCGTGAGCCACTCTACCTCCCCAATCCGCCATTGCCACCGTTCAAGCCTAGGTAACATGACATTTCACGTCACTGTCGCCGCCATGGCCACAGAGCGTCGTCGAGCTCTGAGCTCACCGTGGCTAGCCCTATCCACTGCTCCTCCTACCTCTTTCTCCCTAGGTCCATCATCACCTTAGGTCATAGATGCTCATGTCTTTCTTTAGTTAACCGCTACCGCCGCCACCGCATGGGAACGCGCTGCCGCACCGAGCATGCCCGCCATGGCCATGAGCTCAAGCTCACCACGGCCGGCCCTCGTGAGACCCCACCTCCCCCTCCTATGTTTGTTTCTAGGCCACCATGAACCCTAGTGCCTACCCCGAAGACGGAGACCCATCACTCACCGCTGGCTCACCAGAACGGAATGCACCGCACCACTGTGCTCTTGCCACTGTGCCGCCATGCATGCGGCCAAGCTCACCGGTGCTTTGTCGAACCCTAACCCTAGCCCTAGGTCATCGAGTAGGTTACGCTGAATCCTTAACCGAGCTCGAGAGAGCTCAGCTTTGTGAAGAACGGCAATGGCACCACTACGCACTTTTGCTGTGCCACATGCTCTCTGCCGCCATGTCTAATCGTCGTAATCGGCTCAACCACCTACACCACTAGACGTGGGTTGACAAGGGGAGCACGATGGTGGTGGTGGTTTCACCAGAGGCCTCGCCGTCAGCGAGTTCTCGCTAGTCAAACACCACACCCTGCCTCGATCTCACTGGCGCATGAGTCCTGTCGACCCATGGGGCCCAGCTATCGGTGCTTGGGTGTGCTGTGTCGGATGTACATAGCATTTAGGGTTTTGTTTGTTTTTCTTTATTCTTTTCCAGTTTTGAATGCAAATTTTGGACATTCATAACTAGAGCTAAGGTTGTCCAATTAGAGTGAACCAAATTTTATTGGATTCACCATGAAGTTTACTATTTGATAAAAATTTGAAACTTGTTGTTTGGGGTAGTTTTTTGTGTGAATTAAGTTACGTTGGTTAAGTGCTTTTAAAATGGCCTTTATCTTGTAAAATGCATAACTTGAGTTAGGGAGGTGCTAAAAATGTGATTCCAATTTTGTTAGTCTTGTGTTGACATGCTCTAACTAGAAAAAAATACTAAACCTACAGTAGGCATACTCGAAATATGGTCTTCATATTTAACCTTGATTAATTGATAGTTTCTAGTGAAAATAAATGGGGTAAAAATACATAACTTATGATCATGCAAATTTTTACATAGTGTTATGGTGCTAGGATGAAAGTAAGAAAAATATAAAATCTATTGTTTGACACTTTTCACTAGGCTAAGCTATTTTTGCTAAAATAAGCCTATGCAACTTGTCATTTTTGTAGAGGTGGCTATGCTTATCCAAATAGCATGAACTTTGTACAGTAGACTATTGGTGTCATATGTAAGCTACTGTGATTTTCTTAGAATATATTGAGCACTAGAAGTATTTATATTCTAAATCGCCCTATTGTATAAGGAAATTAATAAATGCACCTAAGTAAATTATTTGGGCTTAACCATGATGTTTTCTATGGTGATTGTGATGCGTATGATGTGTTGATATTGGTAGTTATTCTCAAAGTTAGTTGGTTATAGGCAGCTAGTTAATTATTTCTCTATAACTCAACTAGATGGCTGCATGTGTAGTTTTTGTTGTGGTGACAAATTCACGATGATAATGATCTTTTATGTGAAACTTGTCAATAACAAAGTTGTATATAACTTACTCATATTGCTTGTCCTAAAATTTCATGGTCATAGTCCTAATGGTTTAAGAGTTATAGCTGTTAGAAGTCTGCTTTCAGATTTGCTTATCCTCTGGATAGATTTGAGAGATTGATTTGTTTGACATGGATATCTACTGAATCACCTTAAGATGATTAAAATAAAGTTGTAGTACATTTCATAAGATTTCTAGAAAGTCTACAACCATATTGTTTGGATGCGTATAACTCCAGTTATGGCCAAAACAAGTGGCTGCTATCTTGCAGTCCAGAAAATATTTAAATTGGTGTTTGTTTAATTACTAGAGAGATGATATGCACCCACTCAGTAAAAGAAAGTTACTTTTGTTATCACCTTAATAACTTGTTGCCATGGACATTTAGGAAATATGCATTTCATCATATCATATCAACCATGTCATTATCTATGCATCCTTGATATCTTATTTCAAGATCATGCATATAGGCTCGCCCGAAGGAGTAACCCTACTAGAATTCAAAGGAGAGGCGGAGGACAATCAAGGGACACCCCAACCCAGATCTCCAGAAGGAGAGGAGCCAGCCACTAACGAACTTCCAGAGTGCCCTAATCACCGATCCACCTCTTTCTTAAAAGGCAAACCTCAGAGCATTCTAAGTCTACTATGTTTTATAAAATATCACTTGAGTCCTTTATGTTTGATGCATTAGGTTATAAGAGTTGATATGGAAACAATTGATGCATAGAACTACCTTTTCCAGATATATACTTTAAACCCTGTGTAGGTCCAGGATCGAATATATGCTTAGCCATGCTTAGACAGGTAGAAGTCGGGTGATTTCCTGTCACCTGCGAGATATAAGTGGATACCGGAGCACGGTTGGCTATATTTGCTATCGTGGGAAAGAACGATGGGATTGTAACACCTTGGGTGTTAGCCTTGCATAACCTGACTTGCATAACATGAGCATGATCATCAAGCATTCATAAACAAGCATTTACAATTGAAACATTGGATTGAAACATCTGCAATGTTTGCTTGTTATCGCATGTTTCTTAAACATATGCAACTTTTCTCGTTATTTTATGTCTCCATGTGTCTATGCATATGATCATGAGTGGACCAATGTACTTGGTGGATGTGAGTCACAAAAATATATAGCAACACCTAGGTTAGCAAATAGGACTTTGTTCATGGTCACCTTTCATGAACCAACACTTAAGCTTTCATGTGATTACACTAACTAGCTCTATGAGTGACTACTACATGAAATGATTGAATGACCTTGCAAATTACTTAAACATGTTTATAGTATCATTATGAACAACTTTGATATTCATGGTTAGGGGTAAATAGGTCATTAAGCCATGCTTTGATGTGTATCATCATTTAAATGTGACATGTTTGACCAAGTTTGAACTAGGTGTTAGAGACCTTGCATGGATGAGGTCACTAAAGCAAAGTTGTAGTATTTGACATAAGGAACAACTTTTATTTTTGGGTCATTGACTTATTTAGCTTCTAACATGCTTGAATTGGTCTCACAAAAATCAGCAAAATCAACATTTCAACACTTATGAAATTTCTAAGTCTTTGTTTGACTGACAGCCTGACAAACCCATCTTGGTGACAACATTACTCATTATTGGTTGCGAATTAGAGCATACTCCCTTAACCAAAGTTGAAGCTGGTGCATAGGGCTAAGATTTTTGTTTAGACGGTTTATGCTTTGGAGCCACGGATTAGCAGTGAAATGGCCGGAAAAACTCACTATCAGGCTGTGATCGCATAACTGAATCGACTGATCGACGTCGTTCGGTGGCCAACTGGAGCAGAGTCCGTGCGCCGCATGGATGTCGTGGCTGGTCGTGCATCGCCGGCGCCCTACCCCGCGTGGCAAAGCCAGGCCAGAGCACGTCTTCAC
Organism: Miscanthus floridulus; assembly: GCF_019320115.1. Taxonomy (NCBI): domain Eukaryota; kingdom Viridiplantae; phylum Streptophyta; class Magnoliopsida; order Poales; family Poaceae; genus Miscanthus; species Miscanthus floridulus. The sequence continues at coordinate 51,419,602 of NC_089583.1, read as the reverse complement.
CTCTCCAGCACCCGTCCGCACTCAGCCGCGCCCTCATTTCCCCATTTCACCTCCTCCTTCCTCGCCGCAGCGACAGCCGAGCTCGCCCCACCTCCGCCGACACCATAGCCAGCACAAGCCATGCCTAGCCGCTTCTCCATCACCGCAACTGCCTCACCGCCTTCCCCGTGACTCCCTGCACCAGCCAGTGCCCGCTGTTCAAGCCTGGTAAGCCGCAACGCCGTGCAAATGCTCACCGGAGCTCCACCGCCAGCCCCGTCGTCGTGGCCACGTTGCCACCGTCTACCTTAGGCCATGATAGAGCGCTAGCTAGGTCCGTCGTAGCTTTGTGATGCTCGGCATAGCATTTGATTGAGCTGCCGTAGCTTCCACCGGTGTCTCGCCATCGGCCCGCACCTCCGCCCCGCCATGGCCACCGCCACCGTTGCTAGCACCGACGAGAAGTCCCACCAAGTAGAGCATTGTGTGCGCGAAGTCGAGTAGAACATCTGGTGATGATGTCACCGTCGGCAAGTTTGTCGTCGGCGAGCTCTGGCCGCGCCAGTAGAGTAGCGCCGCCGGCTCTGTTTTCGTCTCAATGACATGTGGGGTCCTCTGACCGAAGGGTCCCACTGGTCAGCGACTCCGTATTTGAAAGCTAGCTCATTTGATTCTAGTTTTTGAATTCTTTTGTGATTTTTATATCTTCAGTTTGGTAGCTTCAAAATTTGGGAAATAATTTTGGTTATGTTCGAGAGGAAGGGTAGTATTTAGGAAAAATATATTCTTGACATTTACAGTAGAAATTTTTGGAGATTTAAATAGAGATTTGAAATGTTTTTTTAAATGCATGCAAATTTGTTTATTTTATATCTAGAGTTCCAGTGCTCCAAAAATTATGAAATTTTTGTGGTAAGCTATTCTTATCATGTATGAACTCTGGTAAAAATTTGAGGATTAGTGCATGTGTAGATTTATAGTTATAGATTTTTCTTTTATAAATAGTTAATCCTTATTTGAATTTTTATAAATTATTTATGAATCCAAAATTCATGAAAAGAAAAATAGGAAATCTGTTGCTTGACACTTTTCACTAGGGTTTTCTATTTTTGCTATTGTAAGCCTTTCTGTCTTGTCATTTTTGTATAGAGTGTTTTATTGAATAAAATGGCATGAAACTTTTATAGTAGTCTTTTAGTAACCTTAGTAAAGCACTGTAAATTTTTGAGAATTTATGAAGTACATCTAGTATATATTTATTATTTAACCTAGATATCTAAATAAAATAATAAAGGCATTTAAATAAATAGTTTGGGCTTCACCATTATATTTTCTTGGATGTATTTTGTATGCTTAAACTGATGATAGGCTTTATGTTGTCAAATTTTGAGTGATTACATGAAGTAGAAATATCGTTGCTTTAAAATGCAAATTTAAAAAAGGATTCCAGACAGATTCTGTAGTTTGATAAGTTGCATGATAGGGATGATGTTTGCTCTAAAAATGGTTAATAACAAAGTTGTAGATAATTTGATAAGCTTTCCAGAAAGTCCTAGGATCACTGCATTTGGATTAGTAGAACTCCAGTTATGAGTGAAACAAGTAGGCGCTATTTTGTGGTATAGTAGATGTATTGTGGAAGTAGTTAATTAAATAATCGAGAAGAGATATGCACCTACTCAATAAACATGATGCACTTGTTAACATATATGCATTCATGATATCTTATGCCACATTCATGCATCTAGGATCAGAGGAAGAAATAACGTTGCTGGACTTCGAAGAAGCAGAGGAAGGGGACCAGCAGGAGAATCCACAAGCCACAGCTCCTGAAGGCGTGGAGCAGAATCCTAAAGAGCTCCCGGAGTGTCCTGACCACCGCCCTACTTCTTTTCTGAAAGGCAAGCCCCAGAGCATTCTAAGTCTCCCAGTATTTTACAAATGATTACTTAAGTACTTATGATTGATGCATTAGGTTATAAGAGTTGAATGGAACCACCTGATGCATATAAATTCCTTGTCCAGATATTACACCATTAACTGGTATAGGTCTAGGATTGAATATATGCTTAGCCATGCTTAGACCGATAGAAGTCGGGCGATGTCCTATCACCTGCGAGATATAGGTGGATACCGGAGCACAGTTGGCTATATTTGCTATCATGGAACAGAACCATGGGGTAAAAGAAAATCGAGACCGGGCGGGATGACGATAGAGAAGCAACCAGACATGGAGGTCTTGGGTGTGGATCTATCCCCGTCTATGTCGGTTAAGGACCATACCGTTGTTGGCGCTTCTAACAAGATTGAACACATGCCTCTCACTTAGCTGGCCGGATAACTTGTTCCGACCACGAAGCCGAGTAATTCAACTCAGGCCGGGACCCGTTCTGTTGTGCGCTCCTTCCGAGGAACGATCAGACTAAGCCCAAGGGCAGGCTAGGCCTGAACATCCTTGCATCTGGTGTTCCAGATTGTGCAGCGTGGTATGGACCCACGAAATGTAGACCTGAGTTGTACCAAAGGTGACCTAAGGCTATCGTGGCTGGTAGACCTAGGTTTGTGTTAGGAATAAATTCCCAGCTGGTTGAAATCGATTCGAATCGCCGTCTCTCCCAGATAGTGAGAAACTTGGCTAGTCCCAACATCATAGTAACTGTGTTATGAAACATGATGGTTTGGATGAATATGGAATTACAATACCTGCTATGGTTACTATTGTATGCTTTTAAATTGATATACCACATGTTCGGCATAGGATAGTTGCTAATCTAGAAATGGATAGTTATAATTAACTTAATAAAGGAATCGTAATTATACAATGATTCAATTGCCTTTATGCAAAATGTTGTCGAGTTACGTCCACTTATACAGCCTTGCATAATCCTTGGAGTCATTTTATTTCTGGTTCATGATGGGTAAGTCTAGCTGAGTACCTTCTCGTACTCAGGGTTTTATTTCCCATTGTTGCAGATGGCACTGTGTATCATGGTTATTGCAAGAGTTGCTTCTATCCTGCCATGGATGAAGAGTAAGCCTTGGGCAGGCTTCTTTATTAATCCCTATCTTTGCTTTTGTAGACCGTGATCCTGCTTGGCACTGCATCAAACTATGTTGGAAACTTTATTTTTGAACTTAATTGCTTCTGCTTTATCTATCAAACTTGGTTTGTAATAACTTTTATTTGTACTCTGATAATGAAATGTATTTGTGAGCTTTATGTAATATGTGGCATGTATGTTGAATCATGTACGATCTTGGTTGTTGTACATCGTTTATCGAGACCCGTCATGGCACTCGATGGACTACAGGGTTTATATGGGTTCAAGTATAACAGTGCGACCGCTTGCGGGCTGCCATTGTACTTGTACTCTTATAAATTGGTCGGTTCTACGACAGCTGGTATCAGAGCAAGATTCAACGTGAATTGTCACATGTGTATTTAAAACAAAAGTTTTTGTTTTGCAAACACCCTTCTCTAGCAACTAATAGTTATATAATAGGTATTTGCAATCTAAAGTGTGCCAATGATCACTTTCCTTATGCCCAAATTAAGGACTATTAGGTGGCTATTTAAGTACTAACATGGGTGTTTTTACTTCGTTGTCCATACGACATGCTATTGTATGGATGCCATTCACTTGAGTGGTAATGTATGGATCAAACGCCTCTACACCAAGGTAAGATGATGAGTGTATGACCGCAAGATGTGAGCGTGCGGTCGGGGAGAGTTAGCTTTGGTATGGCTATGTATGCATGCTTGCATGTGTATATGGTACGTATTTAATTGTGGGTTTAAATTACTATCGGGTAGCTTGATACGGAAGTATATGTATGGGTATACATATATGGAAGTATTTACAATTACATTCTACATATTTCATCATGGGTTTAGGGCTGAAATGAAATCGTATGCAGGTACACTAACAACGAAATGTGTAGCTCGACTAGTTACGCTATTTATGAGAGAACGTATGTATGCCACCATGTCTACCGTTAGAAACAAATTTTTCCTAAGTTTGTGAGGACGTATGGAACGAGCATGCATCATGATAATTACCATTCACATAATTACATTGTTCCTCCCCTTATAAAATTCTTACTCGGTTATGTAACTTTTATCCATTATGGCATTGTCTCACCGAGTGGTACATGTTAATGGTGCAGATGGCACGCACAAAGCAGACCACTCGCAAGTCCACCGGAGGCAGAGCTCCCAGCCGTCAGCTTGCTCCACGTACCCATTAACGTCACACGTTTCTTGGAGAATTTGGGATGCCTACACTCTTGTGGAGAGTGCTCGGCTATCCTAATAGAATGGAACCCCGCTACTTCTGGGCGAATGAGTAGTTGGGGGAAGGTCTCTTGGTTACTATGGAGGCCGTTGTTCATCCCCGAGGTGACAGTTCTGAGTGGACAGGCTGGTGTTATGAGTCAACTGGTAGGACTACTGAAGAAGCAGCTAGCAGGGCAGCCTTTGGGATCCTGAGGGATATCATGGATCGTTTTCCTCAGGAGCTGGCAGCTGCTTTGGTTGGAGTCTTTCTGAGGGGCAACCCCTCCACTAACTCATGGCAGCAGGCAAGAGGAAGATCTTTGGAGATTGGTGCAGCAGAAGGGCAGAACAGTGATAACCCTGCCATGAGCGCTATGTTCGCAGTGATGAAGGTGTTAGATGGAGTAGAAGGTAGCCTAAGACGTGTGTCTGGTGCTGTTGGTCATGTCCGCGAGGACCGACGTCAGCTTTAGAGGGAGCACGATGCTGAGATTGAGAGGCTCAATGTAGAGATGGCTCAGTTAACTCACCAGAGGAAGGTAGCCTGGTCCAGAGAAGATGTTCTGAGAGCTCGACAGTTTGAGCTAGAGCAGCAGCTGGCCAATGCGGAAGAATACAACGACAACCTACATGAGGAGGTTCATCTGCTGAATAACCAGCTCCACCCTTATGTTCCACCTGGAGCTGTAGAGATGGATCCAGAGGAGGACGAGGAAGAGGAAGAAGTGGAGCCTGAGGAAGGAGATGATCCTACGTCTGACCTCGATAGTGATCATGATGAGGATTAGATCGCTTAGTACTTAGTGGAACGGCTAATGTATCACCTTTATTCATGTAATAGACCCGTAGTTCGAATTTGGTATTGGTAATCCAACTATCATGTAATATTGTTAATCGCACGACTATCGCACATTTGGTTAAACATCAATGCAATTCTAGTCCTTTATTGGTGATCACGATTTAAATTTGCATGCGTTATGAGCACGATAAGTGGTCAAATTGGTGATGTCATGTTGCGAGAATGAATTGTTATGCCTCTGTTTTTATTGTGAATTTGAGAAATTTCTCTAGTAATTTCAGGTTGGCATGATTATGATTCATCTGCAATCTTGTGGCATCCACCAATAATCGCTTATTGTTGCAACTTCATAGATGATGCGCACCCGTGCTGGAGCTAGTGGCTGCTAGGATGGCAACCATGATGACTTACCACCACCGCCGCCGCCATCCGCTCAGGAGTTCTTTACCCAGTTCTTAGGGAGCCAAAGGACAATGGAGGAAGCTTTGCGCCTCATCGTGCAAAACACCGCTCGGGGCCACCCACATCAACCAGGGGCTGAGCCAAATCAGCACAGCACATTCAAGGAGTTTCTAGATACGAAGCCTCCAATCTTCAAGGTGGCTGAGGAACCACTGTAGGCTGACGAGTGGCTCAACACTATTGAGCAGAAATTTCGTCTGCTGAGGGTCATAGAGCATCTGAAAGCTGAGTATGCTTCTCATCAGCTGCAAGGACCAATAGGGATCTGGTGGACACATTTTCTGTCGTCTTTGCCTGCTAATGCGTGAGTTACCTGGGAACAGTTCAAGATGGCTTTTAGGGGACATCATATTCCCCCAGGCTTGATGCGCATGAAAGTGGCCGAATTTATGAGGCTCACTCAAGGAACGAAGACACTCATAGAATATATGCACGCATTCAACAACCTATCCAGATATGCTCCAGGTTTTGTGGATACTGAAGAGAAAAAGATAGAGAGCTTCAAACGGGGTCTGGGTACCAAACTAATGAAGACCATGGCCAATTCTAGATGTGCCACTTACAATGAGTTTATTAGTGATGCCTTGACCCAAGAAAACCATAATAACATGCATGTCGTTGCTAAGGGTCGCAAGAGGGCATATGAGGTAGGTGCCTTCGGATCTTTCTAGTCAAAAGCGCCTATCACAGCTAGGCCACAATTCCGTCCACCTGCACCCAAGTTTAGGCCTCCACCACCTAAAGCTCAGAATGGCAGACCTTAGAAACCATTTCGTAAGGCATTCACTATTGCCTTACCAAAAGGAACTGGCAGTCAGGGAAGCTCCACAGTACCCCAGAATAATCAACCATGTTTCAACTGCAACCAAATGGGTCATTGGGCCAAGGAATGCCCCCACCCCAAGAAGAATGGCAACCCAAATCAGAACAATCAGAGGTAGGCAAACACAAGGGCACATCCGGGATACGTGCATTATACCGCTGTTGAGGAAGTGCCCGCTGGAGAAGTTGTCACGGCTGGTATGTTTCTCGTCAACAAGCATCCCGTTGTTGTTTTATTTGATTCAGGAGCTTCTCATTCATTTATGAGTCAAGCATTTGCATCTAGACATGATCAAGAAATAATTGAAGTAAGCAAAGGGGGTTATAACATAAGTTCAGCAGGGGGTACTGTTACTACCAAAAAGATAGTAAAAAATGTACTCATCTCTATACAAGGGAGGGAGTACACCACGGATTTGATAATATTGCCCGGGTTATCGATAAGTGTAATCTTAGGCATGAATTGGATGAAGGATCATGATGTTCTTATTGACACTAGCACCCATACTATTATGTTGAGAGAACCCACGGGAGGGAATGATGTTCTAGTACCACTCTCCCGTAATTTTGAACTCCAACATTTAGCTTGTGCTATCCAAACCACCACACTTTGTGATATCCCAGTGGTTTGTGAGTTTCCGAATGTATTTCTAGAAGAATTACCAGGTCTACCACCAGATAGGGACATGGAATTTAAGATCGAGTTAGTGCCAGGTACAGCACCCATATCAAGAAGGCCCTATAGAATGCCACCCAATGAGTTAGCGAAACTTAAGGTTCAATTGCAAGATCTATTGGACAAGGGTCTTATCCAACCTAGCTCATCTCCGTGGGGATGTCCAGCCTTGTTTGTGAAAAAGAAGGATAAGTCATTGAGAATGTGTGTAGATTACAGACCACTCAATGCTATGACCATCAAGAACAAATATCTGTTGCCCCGCATCAACATCTTGTTCGATCAGCTAGCGAAGGCAAAGGTATTCTCCAAAATTGACTTGAGATCAGGCTACCATCAGATAAAGATCAGACTGGAGGATATACCTAAAACTGCTTTCTCTACTAGGTACGGCTTATACGAGTATTTGGTTATGTCTTTCGGACTAACAAATGCTCCAGCCTACTTCATGTACCTGATGAACTCGGTATTCATGCCTGAACTTGACAAGTTCGTGGTCGTGTTTATTGATGATATATTGATATATTCAGAAAATGAGTCAGATCATGAAGAACATCTGAGGATTGTTCTATCTAGACTGAGGGAGCATAAGCTATATGCAAAATTTAGCAAGTGTGAATTTTGGTTGAGCAAAGTACCTTTCTTAGGTCACATCTTATCAAAAGATGGAATCTTAGTAGACCCATCAAAAGTACAAGAGGTCATGGATTGGAAAGCCCCAACTTCGGTTCATGAAGTTCAGAGTTTTCTAGGGTTAGCAGGATATTATCATCGTTTCATTCTAGATTTCTCAAAGATAGCTAAGCCTATGACTAGACTACTTCAGAAAGATGAGAAGTACAAATGGACACCAGAATGTGAAACAGCTTTTTACACCCTCAGAACTTTGTTGACTACAGCACCTGTGCTGGCACAACCAGACATTGAAAAGCCTTTCAATATATTTTGTGATGCACCGAGAATAGGTTTGGGATGTGTGCTTATGCAAGAAGGAAGAGTTATTGCATATGCTTCTCGGCAATTGAGAAAACATGAAGTCAACTACCCTACACATGATTTAGAACTTGCAGCAGTTGTTCATGCATTAAAGATATGGAGACATTATTTGTTGGGCAATGTATGTCATATATATACTGACCACAAAAGTCTCAAGTATATCTTTACCCAACCAGAGCTGAACATAAGACAACGAAGATGGTTGGAATTGATTAAGGACTACAATTTAGAAGTGCATTACCATCCGGATAAAGCTAATGTAGTAGCCGATGCACTTAGTCGAAAGTCCCATTGCAACACTGTGGAAGCAATGTTGGAAGATGGATTTAAATTGTTACATCCTGCTGTACTACACAATATCACGATCAGTTGTTCACTTGAGAGCAAAATCATAGAGCTACATCAGATAGATGTAGGAATAAGTCACATCAAGAGAAAAATGCAAGAGCAAGAAACCAAACATTTTAGATTGGATGAAAGAGGTGTATTATGGTTCAAGGACCGACTAGTGGTACCAAAAGACCATGAGCTAAGGAATCAAATTTTATATGAAGCTCACTCATCCAAATTGTCTATCCATCTGGGTAGTAGTAAGATGTATCAAGATTTGAAAACCCATTTTTGGTGGACTAAGATGAAGAAAGAGATCGCAACCTATGTTGCTAGGTGTGATAACTGCAGTAGAGTAAAAGCTGTCCATATGAAATTTGCCGGACTACTTCAGCCATTGCCTCTCCCAGGATGGAAATGGGAGGAAATCAGCATGGACTTTATCACAGGCCTTCTAATGACGCCACAAGGTCACGATTCAATATGGGTTATTGTTGATCGTCTCACCAAGTCAGCACACTTCATACCCATGAATACACGGTATATAGTTGGGAAATATGCCGAGATATATGTTTCCCAGATCATGAGACTGCATGGAGTACCCAGGACTATAATCTCAGATCGAGGACCATAGTTCATAGCTCATTTCTAGGAGCACTTACACTAGGCTTTGGGAACCAAGCTAATCAGAAGTTCGGCATACCATCTGCAAACTTCAGGACAGACAGAGCGAGTGAACCAAATCCTAGAAGATTTACTTAGAGCTTGTGTTATATCTTCAAAGGGTTCATGGGAGAAATGGTTACCTTTAGCTAAATTCTCCTATAACAACAGTTATCAAGCGAGTATCAAGATGGCTCCATTTGAAGCCTTGTATGACAGAAAGTGTAGAACTCCATTGAATTGGATTGAGCCCGATGAAAGGAGATACTTTGGTATTGACTTTGTCAATGAAGCCAAAGAACAAGTACGTATCATCCAACAACATATGAAGGCAGCTCAATCAAGACAGAAGAGTTATGTCGATAGAAGAAGAAGACCACTGACTTTTGAAGTGGGTGACTATGTATACTTGAAAGTATCGCCCATGAAAGGTGTGAAGAGATTTGGGATGAAAAAGAAGCTTTCACCAAGATATGTAGGGCCATACAAAATTTTGGAATGAAAAGGAAATGTTGTGTATAAGTTACAACTTCCACCAGGGATGAGTGCAATATTTGATGTGTTCCATGTTTCTTAATTGAAAAAATGTCTTCGAGTACCTGAAGAAGCTATTGCACCCACCAACGTGCAGCTTCAATCGGATTTGACCTATGAAGAAAAGCCAATTCGAGTATTAGAGGAGATGGAGAGAGTAACACGGAGTAAGATTATTAAGTTCTATAAGGTGGTGTGGAACAATCATAGTGAACAAGATGCTACGTGGGAAAGAGAAGATTATCTACGAGAAGTTTATCCCGCCTTTTTCTAAGAATGGTAGGTCTTGCAAATCTCAGGACGAGATTTTTATAAGGGGGAGGGGCTGTAACACCTCGGGTGTTAGCCTTGCATAACTTGACTTGCATAACATGAGCATGATCATCAAGCATTCATAAACAAGCATTTACAATTGAAACATTGGATTGAAACATCTGCAACGTTTGCTTGTTATCGCATGTTTCTTAAACATATGCAACTTTTCTCGTTATTTTATGTCTCCATGTGTCTACGCATATGATCATGAGTGGACACATGTACTTGGTGGATGTGAGTCACAAAAATATATAGCAACACCTAGGTTAGCAAATAGGACTTTGTTCATGGTCACCTTTCATGAACCAACACTTAAGCTTTCATGTGATTACACTAACTAGCTCTATGAGTGACTACTACATGAAATGATTGAATGACCTTGGAAATTGCTTAAACATGTTTAGAGTATCATTATGAACAACTTTGATATTCATGGTTAGGGGTAAATAGGTCATTAAGCCATGCTTTGATGTGTATCATCATTTAAATGTGACATGTTTGAACTAGGTGTTAGAGACCTTGCATGGATGAGGTCACTAAAGCAAAGTTGTAGTATTTGACATAAGGAACAACTTTTATTTTTGGGTCATTGACTGATTTAGCTTCTAACATGCTTGAATTGGTCTCACAAAAATCAGCAAAATCAACATTTCAACACTTATGAAATTTCTAAGTCATTGTTCGACTGACAGCCTGACAAACCCATCTTGGTGATGACATTACTCGTTATTGGTTGCGAATTAGAGCATACTCCCTTAACCAAAGTTGAAGCTAGTGCATAGGGCTAAGATTTTTGTTTAGACGGTTTATGCTTTGGAGCCACGGATTAGCGGTGAAATGGTCGGAAAAACTCGCTGTCAGGCTATGATCGCATAACTGAATCGACTGATCGACGCTGTTTGGTGGCCGACCGGAGCAGAGTCCGCGCGCTGCATGGACATCGCGGCTGGCCGCACGTCGTCGGCGCCCTACCCCGCACGACAAAGCCAGGCCACAGCGCGCCTTCACCTCTCCAGCACCCGTCCGCACTCAGCCGCGCCCTCATTTCCCTATTTCGCCTCCTCCTTCCTCACCACAGCGACAGCCGAGCTCGTCCTGCCTCTGCCGTCGCCATAGCCAGCACAAGCCGCGCCTAGCCGCTTCTCCATCACCGCAACTGCCTCACTGCCTTCCCCGCGACTCCCTGTGCCAGCCAGTGCTCGCTGTTCAAGCCCAGTAAGCCACAGCGCCATGCAAATGCTCACCAGAGCTCCGCCGCCAGCCCCGTCGTCGTGGCCACATCGCCACCGTCTACCCTAGGCCACGATAGAGCGCTAGCTAGGTCCGTCGTAGCTCTGTGATGCTCGGCGTAGCATTTGATTGAGCCGCCATAGCTTCCACCGACGTCTCGCCATCGGCCCGCACCTCTGCCCCGCCATGGCCACCGCCGCCGTTGCTAGCACCGACGAGAAGTCCCACCAAGTACAGCATTGTGTGCGCGAAGTCAAGTAGAACATCTGGTGATGATGTCACCGTCGACAAGTTCGTCGTCGGCGAGCTCTGGCCGCGCTAGTAGAGTAGCGCCGCCGGCTCTATTTTCGTCTCAATGACATGTGGGGTCCTCTAACCAAAGGGTCCCACCGGTCAGCGACTCCGTATTTGAAAGCTAGCTCATTTGATTCTAGTTTTTGAATTCTTTTGTGATTTTTATATCTTCAGTTTGGTAGCTTCAAAATTTGGGAAATAAATTTGGTTATGTTCCTGAGGAAGGGTAGTATTTAGGAAAAATATATTCTTGACATTTACAGTAGAAATTTTTGGAGATTTAAATAGAGATTTGAAATGTGTTTTTGAATGCATGCAAATTTGTTTATTTTATATCTAGAGTTCCTTTCTCCAAAAATTATGAAATTTTTGTGGTAAGCTATTCTTGTCATGTACGAACTCTGGTAAAAATTTGAGAATCAGTGCATGCGTAGATTTATAGTTATAGATTTTTCTTTTATAAATAGTTAATCCTTGTATGAATTTTTATAAATTATTTATGAATCCAAAATTCATGAAATTTGTTGGAGGTAATCCTAGTACCATAAGGATGCTAAGAAAAATAGGAAATCTATTGCTTGACACTTTTCACTAGGGTTTTCTATTTTTGCTATTGTAAGCCTTTCTATCTTGTCATTTTTGTATAGAGTGTTTTATTGAATAAAATGGCATGAAACATTTACAGTAGTCTTTTAGTAACCTTAGTAAAGCACTGTAAATTTTTGAGAATTTATGAAGTACATCTGGTATATATTTATTATTTAACCTAGATATCTAAATAAAATAATAAAGGCATTTAAATAAATAGTTTGGGCTTCACCATTATATTTTCTTGGATGTATTTTGTATGCTTAAACTGATGATAGGCTTTATGTTGTCAAATTTTGAGTGATTACATGAAGTAGAAGTATCGATGCTTTAAAATGCAAATTTAAAAAAGGATTCTGGATGGATTCTGTAGTTTGATAAGTTGCATGATAGGGATGATGTTTGCTGTAAAAATGGTTAGTAACAAAGTAGTAGATAATTTGATAAGCTTTCTAGAAAGTCTAGGATCAATGCATTTGGATTAGTAGAACTCTAGTTATGAGTGAAACAAGTAGCCGCTGTTTTGTGGTATAGTAGATGCAATGTGGAAGTAGTTAATTAAATAATCGAGAAGAGATATGCACCTACTCAATAAACATGATGCACTTGTTAACATATATGTATTCACGATATCTTATGCCACATTCATGCATCTAGGATTGGAGGAAGAAATAACGTTGCTGGACTTCGAAGAAGTAGAGGAAGGGGACCAGCAGGAGAATCCGCAAGCCGCAGCTCCCGAAGGCGTGGAGCAGAATCCTGAAGAGCTTCCGGAGTGTCCTGACCAGCGCCCTACTTCTTTTCTAAAAGGCAAGCCTCGGAGCATTCTTAGTCTCCCAGTATTTTACAAATGATTACTTAAGTACTTATGATTGATGCATTAGGTTATAAGAGTTGAATGGAACCACTTGATGCATATAAATTCCTTGTCCAGATATTACACCTTTAACTGGTATAGGTCCAGGATCGAATATATGCTTAGCCATGCTTAGACCGGTAGAAGTCGGGTGATGTCCTGTCACCTGCGAGATATAGGTGGATACCGGAGCACGGTTGGCTATATTTGCTATCGTGGAACAGAACCATGGGGTAAAAGAAAATCGAGACTAGGTGGGATGATGATAGAGAAGCAACAAGATATGGAGGTCTTGGGTGTGGATCTATCCCTGTCTGTGTTGGTTAAGGACCGTACCGTTGTTGGTGCTTCTGACAAGATTGAACGCATGCCTCTCACTTAGCTGGCCGGATAACTCATTCCGACCGCAAAGCCGAGTAATTCAACTCAGGCTAGGACCCATTCTGTTGTGCGCTCCTTTCGGGGAACGATCAGACTGAGCCCAAGGGCAGGCTAGGCCTGAACATCCTAGCATCTGGTGTTCTAGATTGTGCGGCGTGGTACGGACCCACGAAATGTAGACCTGAGTTGTACTAAAGGTGACCTAAGGCTATCGTGGCTGGTAGACCTAGGTTTGTGTTAGGAATAAATTCCCAGCTGGTTGAAATCGATTCGAATCGCCGTCTCTTTCGGATACTGAGAAACTTGGCTAGTCCCAACATCGTAGTAACTGTGTTATGAAACATGATGGTTCAGATGAATATAGAATTACAATACCTGCTATGGTTACTATTGTATGCTTTTAAATTGATATACCACATGTTTGGCACAGGATAGTTGCTAATCTAGAAATGGATAGTTATAATTAACTTAATAAAGGAATCGTAATTATACAATGAGTCAATTGCCTTTATGCAAAATGTTGTCGAGTTACGTCCACTTATATAGCCTTGCATAATCCTTGGAGTCATTTTATTTCTGGTTCATGATAGGTAAGTCTAGCTGAGTACCTTCTCGTACTCAGGGTTTTATTTCCCATTATTGCAGATGGCACTGTGTATCATGGTTATTGCAAGAGTTGCTTCTATCTCGCCGTGGATGAAGAGTAAGCCTTGGGCAGGCTTCTTTATTAATCCCTATCTTTGCTTTTGTGGACCGTGATCCTACTTGGTACTGTATCAAACTATGTTGGAAACTTTATTTTCAAACTTAATTGCTTCCGCTTTATCTATCAAACTTGGTTTGTAATAACTTTTATTCATACTCTGATGATGAAATGTATCTGTGAGCTTTATGTAATATGTGGCATGTATGTTGAATCATGTACGATCTTGGTTGTTGTAAATTGTTTATCGAGACCCATCGTGGTACTCAACGGACTACCGGGTTTATATGGGTTCAAGTATAACAGTGCGACCGCTTGCGGGCTGCCATCGTACTTGTACTCTTATAAATTGGTCGGTTCTATGATAGGGATATTGTAACTGGAGGCTAAGCGGAGTCTGTGTAGGTTGCCTCATGTGATTCCATATGTGCCGATTAAGTACCGTATCGTTGGAGGCCCTCTTGTTATTTTGAACGCATGCCTCTCACTTAGCTGGCCAGATAACTCGTTTCGACCATAAAGCCAATTAGCTCAACTCAGGTTGGGCCTTGTTCTATCAAAGTGCACACTCTGTATGGTAGTAAGGATGTGCAGGGAGCTAGACATGAGCCCATGGGCAGTGTAGTCCTAATCGTCCTAGCAGCTGGTTGTCCCTGGTTGTGCGGCGCTGATCGAACCCGCAAAATGTGTACCTGAGTTGTATCAAAGGTGACCTATGGCTACCATGGCTGGTAGACCTGTGTTTGTGTTAGGAATACTACCCACCTGGTTGCAATCAATTCCAATCGCCGTCTTTCCTGGATAGTGAGAAACTTGACGGAGCTTCTTCATCGTAGTAATTGGATTATGGAATATGATGGTTCTGATGAATATGAAAATCTTACACCGGCTATGGTTACTATTGTTATGTTACTAAATGATATACAACATGTTTGGACTAGGTTAGTTGCTAATCTAGAGATGAATAGCTATAATTAACTTGATTACTGAATTATAAAATGTATAGCTGAATTAGTGGCTTTTTATGCAAAATGTTGTCAAGCTAGCTCCACTGATAAAGCCTTGCATGATCCTTGGAGTCACTTTAATTTTGGTTTATGGTGGGTAAGTCTAGCTGAGTACCTTCTTATACTCATGGTTTATTTTCCCACTTGTTGCAGATAATACTGTCTATCACCGCTATTATAAGAACTGCTTCTGTCCCGCGGTAGACAAGGAGTAGGCTAGGGCAAGGTGCTTCTTTATATAACTCACCTAGGATGCTTTTGTGGATTTTGATCACAGACTGGCAAGTATTTGAACAATGGTGTGAGATGTTGGTTTAAAAACTACTTTGCTTCCGCTACTACTTTTATTTGATCTTGGTTTGTAATAACTTTAATCGCACTCTAATGTATGGCAATGCATTTGTGAACTCTATGTAACATGTGGCATGTATGTTGAATTATGTACGATCTTGGTTGTATGTTGGTCATGAAATGAGACCCTTCGAGGTACTCGATGGACTACCAGGTTTATATGGGCTCAAGTATGACAGTGCGACCGCTTGCGGGCTGCCATTGTACTTGTGCTCTTATAAATTGGATGGTTCTGTTACTCGCGCCACACCCCCATCTCACCCTGTTTGTCACGGCTATGGCGTTCATCACGCCATGACCAGGAGGAGGTCGCCGTCGGTGCTCCTGTGCTTATGTGTATGTTGGGCCGTTGTTGCCACCATCCCCCTGACTCGAGCTTGCTAGTTACTATAGTTCCTGACCAAAAAGGTCATGACTGCCAGCGACGCCATGTTTTAAGTGTTTCAGAGTTAGATGTTTCAAGTGTTTTATCTGTATGTTGTAAAAATAGATCTGAGATGTTGCATATGTTGCAATGACAATATATGCATGTTGCAAGCGTATGTTCCAAGTGTTTCAGATGTTTTAAACGTATGTTTTTGGTGTTTCATCTGAATGTTGCATAAGTAGATTTGGAAGTTCCATAACTTGCATGTTGCAAGCATTTGTTTCAAGTGTTCCAGATATGTATGTTGCAATTGTTTGATCAGGATGCTACATATGTTTTGCAATTGGTACACACATGTTTTCAAGTGTTTTAGGTGTTTTTGCAAGTGTTTCAGATGTATGTTACAAGTGTTTCAACTATTTCAGATGTATGTTGCAAGTGTTTCATCTAAATGTTTCAAAAGCAGACCAGGATGCTAAATATGTTGCAATGTGCCCCACCTACCATAGCCTTCTGTTGCAGTTGTTGAGGCGTGGTGCATGCGCATGGGGAGCAGAGGGATGGAGCGCTACTTGGCAGGCGAGTAGGGGAAGCGGAGGGAGATGGTGGCAGGGGCGCAGGCGGTCCCTATGTGCATGTGGGAAGCAGGGGAGCATCATAGGCATAGTAGGCATGGAGGAGAGCGGTGCCTCAGGGGAGCACTTGGAATGGTGGGGAGGAGAGGGGCACAGGAAACAGGAAGCATGGAGAGCAACAGTGGGCAGTCCCCTGCCTGTGCGTGCCGTAGACACTAGTGTGAGCATGTACTAGGCCTGGGCATCTAGACGCACGGATGTCCAGGCGCTAGTAGTGCCATTTGTCTTATCATATGAACACTCAGTGAGGCTACATACTCTCACCATCTCATCATAATAAAAATACTTGTAAATTACAGGAGAGCAACTTACATAGGAAATTACACTGCTAACTCCAAAAAAAAGACATCCGACCATTAGAATATCTCTAGTAGGCTACCCAAACACACTACATATCCTATATTTGGGTAGTAGAGGCCAAAAATGCACTCCAACCTGCTACCTATCACACTATCCATATTTGTTGCCCAACAAATTTCCCCTCCCACTACCTATTTCTATTGGCCCAATAAATGGGTAGATAAAAATATGTTCGGTCGATCCACTTCACCCACGCGTGCCTAACTCTTCCCCCACACCCCTACCACCAAGAGCTAGGTCACCACTAGTGCCCTTCCATTGGCACCTAGGAAGATGACCGACGCCACCCTGTGACCTCATCGGCACCGTCTCATGCCCTTCCTCTGACTCAGACCATGCCCTCGTCCGTCGAATCTAGGAGGGCCAGCCTCCTCGGTTGTCCTCATGAAGAAGAAGGCCATGTCAAGTGAACACACCCCACCACAGCTCCTCAATGGCCCATCGACCCCTCATCCTCGGCATCTAGTGCGCCACCCCGTGCTTGGCCCTTCTCCTAACCGGTGCCGCCCCATGCACGGCCATCGTCCCAATCTATGTCACCCATGACCCAATGGACGGATGGCCCTACTCCCACTAGCGCACGACCCTACACCCACTGATGGATGACCCTGCTCGCATCGGTGCATGACCCTTCTCCCCACCAGTGGATGGCCTTCTCCCCACCTGCCTTTCATCCTCCCTGATGGACCAGTATCCTAAGGATTTCCCCATTTGGCCGACTACCTGGCACGGAGATGGTCCTACCCACGGTCTACCATGAAGGTGTAGAACAAGGTGACATAACTTCTAACATAAGAATAACTGACCTAGTCAGATTACCAAAAGTCTATCTCTATAATAGGATTAAAACTCTTCTATTATAATCGACTAGGACTAGAATTGTGCGTCTACCCTCTGGACTATATAAAGAGAGACATGGCAACCTCCCTTGCAACACTACTAGAAATCCTTTCATCTATGATGTTTTGGGAATGACGATTATGATTTTGGTCACTAAATAAGGTTAATTAATGATGATTTTACCTAGATCATCATGGATGCTTGGTTTGGCCATCAACCCGTTTGTTCAACTATGAAGAATCAGAAAAAATCATCATACAAATGTTCTGAGCTTTGTCATAGAAGTGAAATAAAGTTTCATCGTTCAGGTCCCACCTATCAGATGATGGTTTTCATCATAAATGTGGGATTTATAAAAAATGTGTGGTGCTTCGGAATTGAACTCGGCACCTGTAGTTCATAGCCAAGTTGTCTTACCATCTGAATACAAGTTTGGACATGTTAAGAGATGGGAACATTTTTTTCTTATTAGATTTTTGAATCATTCATATGACCCTTCCACCATGCTTGTGTGCTGCCACCCTAGATCCAATCGGTAGGGGCTAGGAGTAGGTGCTTCGGTGACGGACCTCTCCATCGAGCATCTCTGACGAACCTCTCTGGTAGGCAGCTCCGACGGGTAGCTTCGGCTACAAGCTACTGTGGCCTAGCTGCTCCTGTGGTCAGGTGCTATGGGATGTGCTGGCGGGTAGCTGCTTCGGCAGGCACCTGTGGTGGCATAGCTGCTTTGACGGGCAGCTACTGTGGCTTCTCTGCTTTGGTGGGCAGATATTGAGGCCAGCTTTGGTGGGCATCTGCTAATGCATGCTCTAGGCTACCAACTTTGTCAGCTACTGGTGGTGGCTAGCTGCGGGTGCCTGCAATGGCGATGAGACAGGGGTGCTAGGGCGGCCACTTTAGCTACTTAGAGGTATTGTCATCTTCCATTGCCTACAATTCATAGCATGTCATAGTTGTTTAGACATGGCTAACTAGAGGTAATTGTTGTTGCATTCAGTAGATGGATAGAACATGGATTTGTGATACTCAGTTTAGCGATGACTTCACTGACACCATTGATCAGTTTATGTCTTTTGTTCGAGATAGATTCAATGTGGATGACGCTATACCTTGCCCATGTCACAATTGTCTAAATCAGTCTTCAGGAGTCAGAAAGATGTGCATGACCATGTCTATCTCTATGGATGGTCAACTACATATACTCGGTGGGTACACCATGGAGAAGCTTTTGATGTGGAGATTGTGGAATATGTAGAGGGTGCAAATGAACCTGATGATCTAGGTGATGTGTTGGATGTGGATGAGCTCGACAATGATTAGGGTACGGACAGAGGTGCTTGCAGACTTGTACACAGTTGTACAAGAAGATAGAGAACAACCTATGTTTGTGAAAGTTCTTGAAGATGCAAAACATGCTCTTTGCCCTGGGTTTTAGTTCAGTCTAGGTTCTCTTTTCTAGTCAGAATGCTACATATCAAGTCATTCTATAGGATCAGCAACACATCATTCAGTGCAATATTGTCAGGGTCATTTCCTAATTGTGGTCTTCCTGATTCATATGAGAAAGCAAAGAAGTATATCAAAGAATTGGGCCATGGATATGAGTTAATCCATGTTTGTGACAATAATTGTGTGTTGTTTTGGAACAATCTTATCAATCTATACAACTACCCAAAATGCAAGGAATCTAGGTGGGTAGATGCAGATGGTGCCAAATGACTTCCTAAAAAGATTTTGAGATATTTTCCTCTTATACCCAGGCTGAAGAGGATGTTTGCAAATAAAGCAATGTCTGAGGAGATTCGGTGGCACAAGGATAAGTGGGTTCCTGTGGAAAAATGAAATGAGCCATCCAGCCGATGGCGAAGCCTAGGAAAGACTTTGATGATGTGTATCCAAGCTTTGCTAGAGATGCAATAAACCTAAGGCTTGGCTTAGCTACAGATGGGTTCAATCCATTCGGGAACATGAACACAACTTATAGCATGTGGCCTGTACTTGTAAAGGTATACAATCTACCTCCTTGGTCATGCACTGATGCATCCAACTACATCATGGCATTGCTCATCCTAGGACCAAAGTCTCCAGGCAAGGACTTTAACATATTCTTAGAACCTCTCATTGAGGATTTGTTAAAACTCTAGGAGGGTGTCAGAACTTATGATGCATTCACTAGTTCAAAGTTTGACCTTCATGCTAGTAGTACTATGGTGCATCCATGATTATCCAGCTTTGGGTGTATTGTCAGGGTGAATTACTAAAGGTTACTATGCATGCATTTATTGCAATAGAGATCCATTATCAAGGAGTCTTAGGAAAATGATATGTTACATTGGACACCGTTGCTACCTTCCAAAAACTCACAAGTGGCAATGAAGCTTGGCCTTTGATGGATGCTGAGAAAACCGGGTTGAGCCACAAAAGTTGAGTATGGATGAAACATTGGAGTGTCTAGAGAAGGTAAAAGATGTTAGTCCTGGTAAGCCTGATGGTAGCAAGAAAAGGAAGCATGCATAGAAGGACGATGAGCCAATTAGCCGAAAGTTTGCTCTATGGAAAATACCTTATTGGAAACACTTGAAGCTGCCACATAATCTTGATGTGATGCATATAGATAAGAATATATCTAATGCCCTTCTAGGCATAATACTCCATCTTGAGGGCAAGAATAAGGATACAGTTAATGTGAGACTTGATTTGCAAGATATGGGCATATGACCTGAGTTACATTTAGAACAAGATGATGGCAATTCAGCTTCTATGCTAGTAGCATGGTATGCCATGGAGAAAGAAGAAAGGGCTGCATTTTGTGGATTTCTAAAAAGTATTTGGTTTCCATATGGATACGCTTCCAACCTGACAAGATGCATTAGTGTAGATGGTTCCAAGGCGTAGGGCCGCAAAACCCATGATTGCTACATCCTGCTCCAAAGAATTGTACCTATTAGTCTCTGGGGACTAGTGCACAAGGACATATATGAAGCAGTTGTAGAGTTGGGTAAATTTTTTCTAGAGCTTTGTAGTAGGAAACTAAAGGTTGATGTAATCAAACGTCTAAAAGCATAAATCCCTGTGATACTATGCAAGCTAGAGAAAATATTTCCTCCTGCCTTTTTTGATGTGATGGTCCACTTGGCTATCCACCTTCCTGATGAAGCACTCCTAAGAGGTCCTGTCCAACATGGATGGATGTACCCGATTGAACGCCAAATGGTCACTTTGAAGGGGTATGTGAGGAATAGGGCTAGACCTGAAGGATCCATTGCTAAGGCTGTACATAGCTAATGAGGCC
This sequence comes from Miscanthus floridulus, assembly GCF_019320115.1. Lineage (NCBI taxonomy): Eukaryota > Viridiplantae > Streptophyta > Magnoliopsida > Poales > Poaceae > Miscanthus > Miscanthus floridulus. The sequence goes on along the minus strand of NC_089583.1, from coordinate 51,398,846 downwards.
TTGACCTTTTGCTCAAGGTACATGGAAGATTTGTCACTAGATTTAATTTGGATGATGACAAATGGGATCAGGGAGCATCAGATGATGACCTCTCTATCTTCTAGCATCGTGTTAAACTCTTGGGAGCGAATAGGCAGACATATCTTGAGGACAAAGAATTTGACAAGCTTTGTTGGTATGTGCTAAACAACTGTGACGAGGTAGAGCCATATCTAAGGTGAGTGTTTTTCTAAATTGTGTGTGCCAATAAACAACTATGCTAAACATGCATGATCAATACATATTGTGAACTATGTGTGCAGCAAGTTTAAAGAAGACTTAGAGAAAGAAGGTGGCCATGATGTTGAGAATAGGTTGGAAATGGAATTTCCTGCTTGGTTTAGGAGTCGTGTAAGTGGTTCCAAATTTATTTTTAATTTCATATGTTGTCCTGCATTATTCTTTTCATATATTTCAAATTTTCACTTATTTTGTTGTCTTATTAGATCAAAATGCTATGGAAGGATAATCGTGAAGAGCTTAGTGAAGGGTTATATGCAATATCATGTCGTCCTGACCTTAGAGTGAAATTATGGGCATCATGCAGTGTGAATGGTGTTTGATACAACACTATCGACCATGAAAGACAAAGGCAAACACAAAATAGTGGTGTGCTAGTGGATGGAACACATAATAGAGTGTCGACCGAATTTTATGCTCAGCTCAAAGAGATAGTTGAGATGAGCTACAACTCCAATTTGGAATTCATTCGAACTGTGGCACTTTTTCGGTGTGAGTGGTTCAGTCAAGATGGCAAAGCCAGAACCTTTAGAGATGATGGCCTTTTTATATCCATCAATATAGATAGGTTTTGGTACAAGTCAGACCGATTTATATTAGCAACTCAATCAAAAAAGGTCTTCTACGTGTAGGACCACAAGTTGGCAAAAATTGGCGTGTTGTCCAAAAATTGAGCATAGGAGCATGTATGATGTCAATGAAATAGAATTGAGCGCTGTTCACCAAGTTGAAACTGGTTCTAATAATGAGCTTGGGGTGCAAGATGATGATGATGGCATAGATGAGCCTACACCAGTGCACCGACGTGTAGATGGAGAGAAATCTACTTTTGCTGGTAACTTACAAGTTCTTATCAATAGAAGGGAAGAAGACATGGCTAAAAATAGTGACTCTGAAGGTTGTGAAGATGACACTATCTTTGAGTATTTTAGTGACAATGATTGGGATCCCATGGAATGTAATGATGATGATTAGATTAACTATCATTTGTAGCTGTCTTTTTGTGGGATGTTGATGGAGCACAAACATTTGTAGCAATGACTCTTTTGTGGGCAATTCACTGTCTTTTTTAGTTGGATCTTGATGTTATGGAATTGTAACAGATTCTATAAAACCAATTGAGCATTCTATCGAGCACTCATTCATACAATTTGTCTTTTTTTGGGATGTTGCCAACATATGCCAATATTTTCACATGTCAACAACTAATTTAGTCAACTCATAGTTTCATGCATTCAACAACTCATTCAGACAACTCATTTAGACTAAGCTAATTTAGACTAAGCTAATTCATACATTCAGACAACTCATTCACAGCAGCTGTAGCTTCAGGGGCTCGGCACCTTTACTGAACATGGCCACCAGGAGTGTCAAAAACACAGCAAGAAGGATCACTGAACCACAGCATGCCTTGGCACCTTTACTAAACAAGGCCACCAGCTGTAGCTTGGCCTATAGCTCCTTGGCCTCCAGCTCCTTGGCAAGTGTCTTGGCAAAAAATTGAGTTCATTCTTCTCTAGCTCTAGAGTTTCATTCTTGTTATGCAAGGCCTTAACTGCATCTCGCAAATCAACAAGGATTTCAATCTGATGATCTATTGGTTTGGGATCCAACCACACCCAAAAACTGCATCCACCTTCCTTGCATCCATAATAATTTAGCAAATTGTCAGACAGACTGTTTTCTGGATTCAAATCACCCCATCACAATGTAAATTGAACTCACCCGATATTTGTAGCATGAATGGTACCTCCTTCCCGGATTCCCATTACTCCATGAGATCCACCTGGGAGTCTTCTGACTGCAGTAGCAGTTGATAGATGGTGTGTATGAGTAGGGGGGATGGTGATAGGGAATTGGAGAGGAGTACAAGGACCGCTCCTCAGACCTCTCCTCGGACTGCTCCATGGAGCTCTAACCCTACTCAGTGGAGTGAGGTGACTGATGGAGTGGATGCTCGGTGGTGGCGGGTGGTGGCTAGTGGCATGGTGGGTGGTTGCTGGTGGTGTGGAGGCACGGCTATGGCGCGGCAGGGCTTAGGTGACTGATGGAGCAGTAGGTCTTGGGCGGTAGAGTAGGGGCATGGCTGTGGCATGGCCGGTGGTGGCCAGTGCTGTGGGTGTAAGGTGGTCGTGGGTGCTAACCAGTGTTGAGTGGCGAGGCGTCGAAGCTACTCCGATGGCGCCTGGTCGATTTGGGGAATTCGGGGATTTAGGGAGAGATTGGAGGGATATCAGACCATTGGGACTAGAGGCTGACATGGTTAGCCCTTCATATGTCTGGACTCAGTTCAGCATGGGGTGAGGCTGACTGGTGGGTCCATGATGGTCAAATTGTGGTCACATCCATGATATTAGCTCATTTTGAATCTAATCTGAACCAGATTTTCAATGCAATATTCAAGCCCAACATTAAAGTATAATCATTGTAAAACTCGCACTCTAATAGTCATCGTATGGTCCATATCAAGTGTATAAGCACACCAAGCATGTATATGAAGTGCATACGATCTTACACATCATATAGCTATGTGTGTTGATATAACCAAACATGTATATGATCTTATCAATTGAAGTGCAACTATGTGTGTTGATATAACCAAGCATGCATATGATCTTATCTTATGAAGTGCTTAGCTATATGAAGTGCATATTAGTTATATGTGTGTGTTATATAGTAACAAAGCATTATGAAGTAATCCAAGCATATGCACGTCATATATGATCCTATGAAGTGCTAATCAACTCATTCATACACACATTGTATGTGATCTTATGAAGTGCTAATCAACTTATTAAGTGTTTAAATTCATTCATGCACACACATTATAGTTAAGTACAATGTGTATGTGTATATAGCTACAAAAATAAGGGATCATGTATGTCTCCCTATAATTTGAGACCTCAAATATTATCATCTTGCACATTGAATGTGTATATCAGAGAAGGTTTTCATCTTTCACATCTAATGAGTCTATAATTTTTCCTTGATATATCAAAGAAGGTTACAAGTACTAAAAAACAACATTGTAAACTAGCATACTACCATAAAAATATCATTATATACAAAAATACTTTGTATCCCAAACACATAGAAATTGATGTCAAATTCGTATAAACAAATATCATTTTACACTTCAATAGTACAAACACACAAAAAGAAAAAACCATTTAGTTTTATTCTAAAAAAAGAAAATGCTTTCTAGTTCCCGTCTAACGCTTCTGGCGTCAGTGCGCTTCTCCCCGCCCAATTTTTGGTGGCTGCAAAAAACCCCTACTGCCCTCTAGAATGACAGCTCCTAAAATAGTAGACTAGGGACAAAATAGTAACTTCACCGAGGACTATAAATTTGTCAATCCCCTTCCATTGGGTCGAGACCTAGCCGCAGCCACCTCATTTCGTTTTCACCCGTTCCTCCACCGCCGCACCTCCTAGATCCACTCTGCCGCCACCCTCGCATACAACCACTACATTGCCGCCTAGATCCACTCCTCCGCCTCCTAGATCCACTCCGCCGCAACCTAGAAGTGCGACATTCAATGGAGACAGAGACAGAGGAGCCATGACCTATGACGTCCAGCCCACCAGAGACGGAGACATAGGAGCTGCACCACGACGTCCACCCCACCAGAGATGGAGATGTAGGAGCCGCACCACTTTGTCGAGCCACACCACTATGTTCACCCCACCGGAGGCAATGATCGACGATGCCTAGATGGGTCGCACCATGCCACTGCCCCCCGAGCCTAGGTTCTGCCAAGTGCTTCTCATTTTAGGGTTTAGGTTTTTGTTCTTTAGATTTTGTTCCCATGTGTAGCGCTATTTTCTAGTTGTCTAGGTAGGCCTTCTACTAGATAGGGTTTAGGGTTTAGGGATCAATTTGACTAAAATATGTTTACAAATAAGGTACTATAAATGGCTTTGGGACTTGCAAATCAAGGAGAACAACAAGAAGATGGTAGCCTTAGGTCTCCCTACCTTGGCCGCTTCTCTTTGTAATCCAAGTTCTCAGAATCTGAACAAGCAAACACACAAGAATGGTCCTGATGAGCAGTTAGATTCATCTAAATATCTTCCTAGAGCTGAAGAGGGCTAGGAAGACAATGATGAATGTGTTAATACTAGGGTAGAAAAGGTCTCTTCTCAATCTTTGATGGGGTTTTTGCATCACGCTTCCGATATATATTCTGATACTTATTTTCATTCAAGTTCTAATAACATATTTTCCCTTGTGTGTTAGTAAATTGACAACAACAACAACAAGAAGTAGGGTTGACTAACTAAGAAGAAGATGACTAGGATACCTCTAGGTGGAACAAAAAGGGTGAGGGCAACTCCAGGAAGCGATACCGTTCCTAGAGTTTCAACAAGGTCTAGAAAAAAGTACAGCACCAACTTCCAACAAGATAGTGCTGAGGACTAGTTAAATCCATAGCCTGAGAACAATGACACAACCCCTATGGTGCAAGGTGAAGAAGAAGATCATCCCGCCAGTCCTGTTCTGGACTGGTCTGCTTTTGATGAGCAAACTAATGTAGATGAACATGCTATCTATGAACAGTTAGAAACTATTCCTAAAGGCAAGTAATAGATCATGCATTCTCACATTCTTTGATTTTACTATGGACTACTCTAACACTCTCAGCGCAAACTTTATAGGTCCATGATGTGCTCCAAGACAGCCAATAATGCCAACAAAGGGCAAATTGCTGGACAATATGATAAAGGCTATGGGAAGAAGGTTGCCGATTGAAATTACTCTAGGGAAGAAAAGGCCTAAGAAGCCTGTACAAGCTACTAAGCTAGCTTCAGTGGCTAGACTTGTTAATAGGTCTAGCATGCCTATCCTAACTCACTAGAAAGAATACAAGAAGGATGAAGAAAACCATTTGAAAGAATTCATGGGCCAATTATCTGTTAGTAAATCGATACCTTCCATATCTATTTGGTACTTTCCATAAGTCATTGTATCAAATGCTAATAGCTAAATCTCAACACTGATTGACTTCTATAGACTAGGTTGGTAGTTGATGAAAATGATGAGCTAACAAAGCAAGCCTGCACCAATCTACTCCAATCTGGGGTACGCCAGAGTAGATATTTATTGAAGAAGTACTTCATTGGTGTCTCAACTAATCAAGTCAGAACAACTTCCCCTATTTTGAGTCTGATTGATGAGCAGTGGCTTAAACTCGTGACTAAGTGGTCTAGTCCAAAAGGGAAGGTATGATGTGCCATAAGACAACAACTTCTCTATTCTGTCTATTTTATTTGCAACTTACATGTTTGCCTTTCAGGAAGTAGCTATGAAGAACAAGCACAACTATACTAAGGTCAAACACCATCAGTCGATAGGATCTCACAGGTACTTCTCACAGTTGTACACATATGTAAGTGCTAAAAATTTGGTACAATACATTTTCTATTTGTGTGTTGATACAAAAGCTAATTTTTCTGCATTTCTTTCTCAAACTAAATACAGAGGGAGAAAAACAAGGAACGAGACATCAATGCAGTGGAGATGTTCAAGGAATGCCATACCAGGAAGAAGAAGGGTATGATAGATCAAGTCAAAGAGATAGTTGTAAGTCCCTACACATCATTGCTGGATGGGTTGAGTACATATGTCAATTTATATTCATAATTGGTTGCTGGATGGGATTAACACATGGAAAGGATGCTCATTTGTATGATGTGTGTGGATGGTCCTATCTATACTTGTGAAATTGGTTGCTGGATGGGACTAACACATGATTGCTGGCTAGGATTAGTACATAGAAAAGATGTTCATACATGCTTACACCTATATATGTTTTGTGTGCATGGATTCTCATATGCTTGCTGAAATGGAAAGTTATTGGATAGGATGTTCAAATCTGAAATGTGTCATGGCAAGTTAATGTAAATTTAGCTCAAGTGCTTATATACACATATATATGCACCTATATGTTCTGTGATGATTTTCATATCTGTGCTCATATGGTTGCTAAAATGGGAAGTTATTAGATAGGATGTTCATATCTGTAATGTGTCATGACAAGTTCATGTAAATTTAGCTCAAGTGCTTACACATATATATACGCACCTATATATTCTCTGATGATTTTCATATCTTGTAACATGGATTCTCTGATGATTTTCATATCTTTGCTTGTAACATGGATTCTATATAATTAACTTATCATTTTTGCATCTTTATGTTGTAGAGTGCCATGGAAAATATGTTGCCCCAACCTGCTAAAGGTTTAGAGACACCAAGATCTAGTACTGAAATTGCTTCCAAGGCCCTGTCACAAACCAGTGCTGCTTCTACATTCCTAAAGAATGCTGGTCTTGAAACACCAGGGTCAAAATCTGCTGCATCAGCTGCAAGAGAAGCACAACTTTGGGAATAGCTACAGGCAGAGAAGATATGGGCTGATCTACTTCAACAAGAACTCGACACCCTAAAGAACAAAGGTGAATAAACAGAAGAATCATTAGCCAAGACCCAAGAAGTTGTGCTCAAGACCCAACAACAGATGGAGGAGTTCAAGAAGAAACAAGAAGTGAATGATCTAATCCTTCAGCACATCTTGAACCTCAACTCAGGTAATAGAGCTACTTAGCTTGTTTGTTCCTATGCTTGCTAGGTTCCTCTGTAGTGCTCTAGTGCTAAGTGGTGTGATTACATCACTTGTCAACTTTGTCAGTAATGTTGCTTGTGAACTTGGTACCTTTGCTTGGGAACTAATTTGTTTGTGAACTGGTGGTTCGAATGATGTGGACCAATGATGTGTGCGAAATTGCAAACTTGTGGTTCCCCTGTGTTTAGGAACTTTGGTTGTATAAACATTAAGTTTGTGATGTATGAACCTACGTTTATGCTTGATGTATGAACTTGTGTTGGATGTGTGAAAATAAGTTCTATTTCTAGAATGATTGATGAGGCTGTGCACGAATGGTACTGCCTATGCATTATATTAAATTCATTAAATTTTTATGACGAAAAACAAACATCATTACATAACAGATGCCACATCATTGCTAAAGTGCTGCCACATCATCTGCCTCATGCTGCCACATAAATGCATAAGAGAATGCCATGTGTCAACCATGTAATCGTACACGTGTCAACCTCTCCGCCATACACATGTCAACCTTGTTGTCATACACGTGTCGACCTCTCCATTATACATGTGTACGCTAGAATGCCTGGCTGAAATAGTTTAGTGATGGGGCAAAATCATCATGTTTGTAATGATATCTATGACGAAATACACCAAATTGTCAATGTGCAATAGTTATGACGCTACAAAGGTGACGAACAGAATTTTGTCATAACTTTGTCACAGATATATTTCCATGACATTTTTGGCCTTTACTATGACAAAAGTGAAATGTCTTAGACGAGGACTTTTTTAGTAGTGGAATGCAAATCATACAAAGCAATCCAATGCAAGGCAACACACCACACATGACATAAGGTATTATACTATTTAGCTACTTGAACCTATATAAATCGCTGCCCGCCGTTAACCATCGAGTTAAGTTTATGCTGAAGCCCAACCAATCCTCGCTCTGAATAACCCCATAGCAAGGTTGCTCATTATCGAACACCAAAAGCCAGCACTCTAGGTAGGAGCTTTCGATGAAAAAATGATTGGGAGCGCGATGGACCTCAAGATCAACATGACGTTCTCTTAGGATTGACATTTGTCTTTGGATCCTAGATCTGCATGGTGGACAACTTTGGCAAGCTCCATATTCACCTCATGGAGACAACGGTGGATCGAGCTTCTCCAACTCTTTGTCAAGATGCACTAGAGGATCTCATCGAGAATTTTAGCGAATTTTCAATTTCCTTTCCTACATGGATGTGGAAACAACTCAACTCGTTCAAGTCCAACTCAAACACGACCAAGTTTTTAGACTCGGCTTCAAAGCCATCGGACAATTCCAGTCCAAGCCTGCTAGCCTGACTTCCACTCCGACTCAGTTTACCAGACAACAGTCTCATGACTTATGCCATCCACTCCGGTCATGGAGGAGGAAGAAGAAATCCCTCTAATAGGCGATGAACAAGGCCTAGTCCTCATTGCCACATAAGTAGGGATGATCATCCAATGGCCAAGTGCCCGGCTACTCAGGAATTCTTCTAATTCCTCCCACTTGGTCGTCATGATGGGGTAGCTACCATATCAAGCTAGAGTAACCCTCTCTGCCATAGTAGAAGCAATGACCACCGAGCTATGCACTACCAAAATAGTCAGTTGTGATCATAGCTAAGAGGTCTTCCACATCCTAGACATTAATGAAGATGACAAAGATGAAGCCGACATCTCCGGTGACAAGGCCAGCGTAGCCAGAGAGTCATTGGTCGAGAAGGCACGTCGATGGAAAAAAAGAATAAGCAATGTCAACAACAATGCTTCCATACCCAACATCGCCCCAAAGCACACAAGTGATATGAAAGATGAGGAGAGCAGAGACCAGGACTGCCGTCACCAGTGAAGTTATGCACAGCTCCACCACATGTAACCTCGATTCCAACTTCTAGGAAGTCGAAGGGCACAAGGTCTACAAAAAATGATGATTTCCCTATTAGGCGATGCTTAACTCACATAATTAACCACCAACACTTGCATAAAATCCTAGCATACAGGCAACAAACATAGACATAGGGCTTTAGAACTAATGATTTCCATGAGTTTTGTTGTTTTACCATTTACAGGAGGACATGTCAAAATAATAAGGAAAACACGCCCAATATATAATAGGACAAAACATAACATCACCCGACATGAGCTCAAGAGGAGAAGGCCCACTTACCAGGAAAATCAAAGCCCTATCACATGGAGAAAAAGGCCCAAAACCCAAAGCAAACATGCTCCAAATAGAGCAAAACTTTGTAGGACCCACCTAGAGGCCCAGAGGAAGCATCCCAGCAAAGAAGGGGCCATTTAGGCCCAGTTGGTGAGCTATCGCACCCTTGGTGCACCTGTACCACCACTAGAACCCCTTGGGGGCATCTTTGGTGGGCTGCCTCATGTCACCTCTCTATTGATGGTTGCATGGGTGAGGTGGTAACTTAAATGCGCAGATAGGCGGTTTGGTGCCTTCTTTGAGGGGATGAAGCATTTTCAAATGACCCCCTCCTCTCCACCTATAAAAGGAGGCCCCTTCCTCTTCATTTGGACAACAACACATAAGAGAGCACAAGAGCATCAAAGAGCAAGAGCAAGAACATCACTCCATGGGCTTAGGCCCTAGCTAGCTCTAGAAGAGAAATAGGGAGAGATGTGAGGGAAGAGCTGGGCTTGTTGGTGTCTTCCTGCCTTGTACCATGACAAATACCTCTGCCTCAATGGGATTTCCTACTAAGTGAGTATTCGTGATTCTTTTGGTATAAAGTCTTTGAGTAGTTAAGCTATACTCTTACTTGTTTGTGGGTTCATCATCCGTCCCCATGGTAGATGCTCTAGTAGAGGACTTCTGATAAAGGCAGATGTTCCTAGCTGACGCTAGAGTAGTAGTCGATAGCATAGATGTGTTGTCAAGGCTAGAGGCCACCTTCATTTGCCTCATACTCTCCGGTTGAGGGGTAGGCAGTAGGTGGTGACAGCCCTGTCTGTCCCTTGTAATCTCCCACATTAGGGTATGGCGTAGTGCTATAGGACGGCATCACCTGGCAGACCAGGTGCGATCCGCTACCCAAAGTATGCAATTATAAGTAGAGTTTATCTATCCTTAGACCCTAAGCCTTAGGAATCCTTCTCTACCCTTATCAGCTATCCTTGTGTTGTGCTTAGATGAATGAGTTAGAAGAAATACATTTGTCCCTGTGGAAATATGATACCCTGAATACTTCTGGGTGAAAGCTATAATGGTAATTCCATACGCTTGCTGATTTACTTCTATAGACGTTAGGAAATACCAACAAGCTTTCTGGCGCCATTACCGGGGAATAGTTGCTATTTTCTTTTAACCTAGTTTGTCCTCGTATCTATATCTTTTATTTTTACAAAAACTAAAATATTTTCTTTTCTTTTTTGTTTCACTATGAAGCCAACTTCAACTTCTTACCCATCCGCTTTAAAGGGGAGTTCCCTGAGCCACCTTCAAAACCTAACCATTCATCTGGCTATGAACTCCACTCTAGTCTAAAAGCCATGGTTCAGGCACTACCCTTCTCTGGGATAGAAAATGAAAACCCATGCCATCACCTGCATGAATTCGTGGAGATGTGTTCATGCCTGAGCATCTCAGGCATAACATAGGAAACACTAAGGTGGAAATGGTTTCCCTTTTCTCTCAAGGAGAAGGTGAAACAATGCTACACACATGCCATAGGAAGTATGAATGGGGATTGGGAAGAACTTAAAGACATGTTTTGCCTTGCATACTTTCCTATGTCCCGTATCGCCTCCCTACCAAAGGTAACCCTTGATTTCGAGCAGCACAAGAGGGAATGGTGCAGCCTGGGCCTGGTTTTCAACGTTAATACATGCCATCCCATACTTGTCTTTACCTGATAGCGTGCTATTGCATCTCTTTTGTTAGGGTCTCGACATAGAAGCTGCCTTATACCTTGACATGACCATCGGAGGGTCGTTTACACATAAAACTATGATGGAACAAAATAAAATCCTTGCTCACATCCTAGAAAACATGCTTCTTCCATCGTAGAACCCAAATCCCTCCAAAAGAAGGGCATGTCAAGCTTTGAGGAGCCCTCATCAGTCGAATCCAAACTCGTTCCATCCTTAGATTCGACTGTTGAGCCCTCACCCGAACCACGAACATCAAAGAAAAGAGTGATTCATCCTTTAGATTTCACAATTGAATTCAAGGATTATGGCAATACCTCAAAGTTATCACAGCATGAAAAGAACATAAAGGAAGTTTCCCTTAGAGTGGAACCGTCAAAGGAATGGTTAATGGAAGTGAAATATCCTTTTGAAGCAATTCAATTTCTTTCACCTTCCATGACCATACCTTGCTTGTTAAGGGAAACAAACATAGACGCCCTACACAACCCCACAATCAGGACTAGTATCATGTCAGAATTCCTAAAGAAAAACCTTTTGGGTAACATGTTGCTAGTCCCAACCAATAAACTCTTCAAAAGCCATTTGAGACAATTTTTTGAGTGTTGTGGGATCGCCAGGGCTGTGCCAATCATAATTGACAAAATCAAAGTTTTTATAGACTTCCATATGTATGCCATCCTTGAGTTTGATATTCTCATAGGCTACCCTTTGGAAAAACATTTCCAAGAAAAACCTTCCCATCGGGGCCTTGATGAAATTTAGGAAAACTGCTTTCGCCTCATGCCCAGAAACCCCAATGGCAAAGCATAATCCCAACCATGACCTATTCGAGAAGTTGAAGCTCATTTCCCTTTTTGTTTTATCTAGTATTTCTAGTGAAACTAAACGTCCATCACCAACCTCACTTGGAGCTAAACCTTGTCCCTCTAGCCATCAAAACGTTGTTCTCGATAGTGGTCGAGAGTCAACCATGATTCTACACAATGAAAACTCATGTGCCATAAACACTCTTGAAACACCCGCTCTCGAGTCCAAAAGGAGGGATTGCATAAATGAGCATCAAAGTTTCACTCTTGAGACCCCTCGTGTTTCATGCTCACTGTCAAAGTATCCAGAGTCTATTTCACTTAGCGCCAAGTGCTTTTACAAGGATCACAACCATCTCTTGATCCTCGTCTCTAAACTTTTTAAGAGAATGGTTGTAGATGCTTTTATTTATTATAAATATTGCAAATCTCATAGTAGCACTATGGCTCTAACCTTGTAGCCTGAACATTAATGCTAAATGTTTGGTGGTGAAGCTGGGAACTACACCACCAATGATGGCTACAAGATGAAGTTCCCACGGTCAAGCTTAAGACCATAAACTAAGCACTACTGGGAGATACCCCCGAATTATCATAAAAAACACAACATAATTTTTCTTGTCAATAAAAACAAGAGCATGTTTTCAAGTTAGTATGCACCTTTGGGTATTTTTGATAGCTAACCCTTTCAGGTTAAGAACAAGAAGAACAAGGGGCATACGATGCTCAAGAACATAAGAGCTGCATTAACTATACACTCTGATGTTCTTCTATGATGGAACACACTAAAAGGGAGAGCCCCCAACATTGCACACTTGACTTTTACACAAAAGTCCAAGTGTGGGGGAGGGTGGTGAAAATCTCACTACAAAGTTCCATCCACATAAAAGGCCATCTTGGGTTAAAAAGAAAAAAAATGATGTCAGCTCTACCTAGCTATAAAAAAAGAGAAGATTAGAAGAAAAAAATCTATTATAAAAAATATATATGAGTGATGAAAAAGGAGAAAAAGAAGAAGAGAGATAAGGAGGATTCTCCTCTTCTTGACTATTGCTACCACAAAGGCCCATGGTCCATATACACTAGTTGTGTGTGTGGCCTTGTGGCTCGCCTGAGTTAGACCATATGCAATGATGCAACCGCTGCAACATACTTTGAAACTCCATCCACTTATGCTGCCAGTAAGTATACCTAGTTATGCAAAGGTCACTCATTATTCACCAACTCCTTTGCTCATATTTATCTCCATGTGAAAATAAAAATTGCTCATACAAGATCATGCTTCCCTTGTTTATGTCATATGCTCTGGTTTGGATGCATTCACTAGCAAAACATCCATAGGAATTTTAAATTAAGCATGATGCTTAGGTTAAAATGACCTTTAATCAAATTTAAACATGGTGTTTAATTTTGGTTAATGAACTTGAGCAATTAATTTCATAAACAATGGAGGTAATCATTTATGGAGATAGATCAAGGCTAAATTTACACTGTAATTTTTCCTTAGCCTTGTTTGAGTTAAGCTAAAATTAAAAAAAATAAAAAGTTGTGTGAACCAATAATAATAAAAAATATATATAATAAAAAATAATAAAATACACTAATAATAATAATTAATAAATTCTAGGCTCCTCGGTGTTTGAGCCGGTTGAGCCCTTGTTGTTTCCATTTTTTATAATAAAAACAGGTACAAGAATAAGTGTGGGGGAGATATCTCAAGTACAATAGGCAGACATTCGAGATCTCTCATGAACACGTTGCACAAACATTAGACGATCCATTATGACACTAAGAAGTACTTTAGTATTTCATGTGACTAGATAGAATATATCAATGAAAGGAATCTGGAAACGCACAGATAATTATACCATTATAGCACTTCACCCGGGAGTATTCTAGGTATCATTATTTATATTTTTACCACAAGGAAGGTCGGGCAGTTGGAATATATTGATAACTTATACACATGATGGAGAAATCAACTATAACCAAACTTCTACTCATAATAGGGGTAAGTCAAGAGATAAATGTATATGAATGGCAAGTAATAACTAATCATTGATCACCTAGAGTACTCCTTTCTATGGCATTAGCATGGCTAACTAGAATATTAGAGGATTCCTAAGTCATTCTTAATTACAAGTCAAAGCATACATTGATTAGTGTAATTACACTTAGTAATCATGGTTAAAATCAACTTTATATCTACACATAAGGGATATTACTAAGGAAGATTAAGACAGAGCTTATCTTCCTTCGTAACTAGATCCTACTTGTCCTATATTCGGGGAGTGGACTACAAAGGACTCAAAGGGAGTATCACATCCATGATCTACCACATGATCCAGAATATAGGGTGTATCCGTAGTTAAACAACGTATAAACACCATGCTTACACAATGTCGACCACTCATCCCTGGATCCAAAGAATGAGCGCTATACGAACTTATGCATGAACATGATAATAATCTATCTATTCTAAGCATATAATCAAAGTAGATGATGAACATGATAACTAGGAGCATGATTAATATGTAGAATGATGTCAACAATTGTAGCAAACATATAAAAGTAATGAGAGATACAAAAGAGAGGGGCTACAAATGATATACCAAGCCACACTCTTGACATGATTAGGAATACAAGTGAAGCTTGCCTCCCTCTAGACCTAGCCTAGCTAGCTATACCCTAGAATATGGTGGAGCTCTAAGGATGATTAGGGTTTCTATCTTCTCAAATGACTTAATCAGGGTTTTGATTCTTGATGCTTTAGGGGGTGGCGTGGGCTGGTATATATAGGCCAGAGCGTGAATCCTAAGCCCTTGGATCAAGCCAACTTGAATAAATGGCATAGATGCAATCTAAGAGACGGTGGAGAACCAACATAATGAGATGGAGGCTGACATGTGGGGCCCCAGACTGGCCGGCCTACATGTGGGACCAGCCCCTTGCCCTTTGCTTTGGTGTGGTGTCCTCTAGAACCTTCTAGAGCTATTTATGCTATGATTAAGCACGGTTAATTCTAACATCTAGGTCCACCTTGATGGTTTTCTGGATAAACCCTGCAGAAAACATAGATTCACCAAAACTCGTGGAATTTGTTAGTTTAAACCCCTAAACCTATGTTGGTAATTATATTCGTGTCCTTATACTAGTTATATTGATGGTTTATAATGTTTGTTATCTATCATCAACAAACTCCCCAAGCTTAACCTTTACTCGTCCCTGAGCAATGCTAAACTCAGTAAAAAGATCAGGAGTTTTAAATTTTTTGAAAACATTGCAACAACTTCTTCAAACTACTCATGCGTTCAAACAACAATTCTCCTTTGGATTATAAAAAATTGATTTGACTTTCAAACTTACCTATATTACCTTCTACCATGGGGCTTTTTATCCTTCACTTGGGTCTTGAGCAATTGAAAGATAGAACGATCAAGTTAAGCACTATGTTTAGATATTTTTGCTCAATCATTATTCTAGAGTTTTTGTAGATTTTCAAAATAAAACTCAGAGCTTCCATTGTATGACACTCTTAAGTCTCTCAATATATGTGGTATTTGTGGATCCTTACCAAGGCAATAATGATATTATGCCTTTCTCTTTCAACTACTGAGGCTTATGTGGAGCTTATAGGAGTGGAAATAGCATGAAAGAGCATACTTGCAATACATATATTATAAAGTCAAACCTTGGATCCAAAGAGAGTTAAGTCATACAATCAAATCAAGATGTGCATGCGTGTGGATATATATGGTGGCTAACCTAATTATACTATGCTCCTTGAAAACATCACTCTTTTGGAATTTAGAAACAACTTTGTAAGAAAATATTAGCTATCCTATTCATCTTCCTCTTCTTCTTTTTTAGGCGAACATTAGAGTACCCATTGTTTTAGATATCTCGAGCACTTATCCACTTTTTCAACTCTTTCTCTTTTTTATGGACAACTTTTGCATAGCCCATGCCTCTTTTCTGCAACAAAACTTTTGAGAGATAGCAACAAGAATTTGGAACATTTATTTGGTGAATATCCTATCACGCATATTTTTGGTGTTCATTCCCAGTGTAGGAGTAAAAAATTTTTAGGTGGATCTAAAAGGAATGGTATGTTTTTGTGCCTACCCCCAGTGTAGGAGTAGTGCATATGTGGGTAGTGTGTACGTGATCTTGATTTTAAGAGCATGGCAAACCTCTCATAAGGGTCAACAAAGCTTGACTAAACTCAATGCAAAACAAGCAGCATATAAGTGGAACTTTTTCTAGTCTAAATAACATATATGGCTCTGGTAGGAAGTCAAGCTTTGACATACAGGAACTCATCATGAAGCATTTTTATGTTTTTCAAAAGATAAATCTCCAGAACTTTAGTATCACTTGGAACAAGATAAACAGCAGCTCAGACCTTCTCATATCATACCTGTTAATTACCTAGACTTAGATCAAGCATATGCTACCCACAAGTTTCAAGTTCAGAGTAAATTTGTCCATCAAACCAGTCTTATCCAAAACTCGAAAGAATTTAATGCTAAAAGCTAGGTACTTGAAAGAAATTACAATAGAGCAACTATTCATCATTTACATTCAAGAGATTACCATTAGAGTCCATTTTATTTTATTCAGCTCTTAAAAATCAAATTTAAAGGAAACTAAACACACCTTTTATTTTGTTTTCTCACTTTTAAGATCACACCTTATTACTAATATATATATAACTGGCTAAGATATATTTTTATTTTGTTTTAGTTTGTTATGCATCTTTTTTTAGTAACTATATAGCAAACTTAGAAACAAAAGGGAAAGCAATACTTATCTAAATATCTGGGGGATGCCCCTCCCCCAAGCAGAATGTTGTCGTGTTTGAACGTTGAAGTTGAGTGATCCTTCTCATAGCAGTTTTGCCAGCTGATGTCCCTCTCATCCAGGGGTGGAGCAAGATGAAGTCAACTAGTTGAACTTGCTCTTGATCAAGTGTATATTCCTGCAAAATGTCAACAAGAACACCAAAACTCGTGGAACGGATTAGGATAGAAGGGTTAGTGGTCAGCCATTCGAAGATTAGTTGTCCATGATGTTTAGGAATATTTCAGATTTGGTAGAATTTTAGCAGGATGTCTGTCTAGTATTTTTTTGGATTTTCTTATTTTGGTATGTAGAAAAGGAAGTATGTATGCATGGTATTTTTTATCTATTTTTATGCCACCACGGTGAAAGTTCTTGCGGGTTTTTACACTCTAAGGAATCATTCACATGGGGCTTAGGATTTTATGATGCAATAATACAATTTTTATTTTATTTTTCTAAATGTTGAACTAATGCAGAAAATTAAATATGCTAAAGTGAAAATAACTCATGTAATGAGTAAAAGTAAATATGTATAACTACCAATGTTACCTCCCAGTGAGGGCTTGGAATTTTAAGTCCTCCGGATAGGACTACCTCCAATCTTGTTTATTCTTTGGGTGCATCTATCGGTCTTAGAGATGGAGACCTTGATGGTTGCACCTCTTGTGATGGTGATGTAATAACCTCGGTGTTACATCCTAAACAAACTAATAAATCATGTCATGAGCTTCATGTTTATGTAATAATGCATGTGATAGAAGGTGTTGATAAATCTCTTGTAGCCTAAAATGACCAATAAAAATGATAAATGGAAATTTATTCAATAACTCATGTCATGTCAAGTAGGGTGGAAAACCAATTTTTATTGAGCGAAAGTATTATTGAACATGTGTGTGACACCTAAATAAGGTTTGAAGTACAAACTTTGTAGATGACACTACAACTCTTGCTATAGAAAAATAATGTGACTAGCTAGTATTTCTAATGGCTTGGAAATGGAACTTGAAGTCAAATTTAGCTCAAGACTTGGAAGAATTTTAAGTTTGAAAATAATGTGACAATGCTAGGTTGATGAATTAATTCTAGAAAATCTATTTAAAGGTCAATGCTGTGTTTTTGCTCCTTATGGTGGACGCTATTGATACCGAGACCCAACTATGTTGCGCTCTCGTTTGGCTATGCAGCACTCGCGTAGTGTGCTTTCTCCCTCTTTTCCACACCCTATCGGCTCTCGACTCCCGGCCTCACTCTTGTACCGGACCCTCCTTTTTCTTCTTTTGGGGACACAGCCGCTCGGATGCCTCCTCGTCTAGTGAATCCCCTCCCCTCCTCCTTTTTCCTCCCTCCACTCAAGCTCGCGCAGGGAGCGCACCGTGGCTGACGCTCTCCCCGCCTTATGACTCACCAATGTTTCCCTTCCACTCCACCTCCACATCCTGGCGCGTTGCACGACCACCTCTGTTTGCCACTATAAGATGCCCTTGCTCTCCCCCTTCATCCCCATCCCCCCTCGAATCTGAAGCAGAGCTACAAAATATAGTCATTCGTGGAACTAGGGTTATCAGTCAAAGGTGATTGTGTAATCTGCGAAGAAGGGATCTTTTTTTAATGAAGAAGTTCAAGTCCACCGTTGATTAGTTTGGTCTTAGGGTTCAAGATGATTGAGTTCTCAGTCTCCTATTTCTAGATCTATTGGGCATACACCATGCTCTAGGTGATCATTTTTTGTTGTTCCTCCATTGTCCCCGTCTATCCTGGCTTCTGGATTAAGCTTTTGGTTGTACTAGGTTTGTTCTTAATCGTGTATCTCTAGATTTCTATGTGGTTTACTATTTGAAGTCATGTGATCTCCCGTCTAATTTCAGATCTATGAAGTGTAATAACATTTTCCCTACTCTGACTATGCTTCGAATCTTTGGATGAAATTTTGTTTAAGGGGGTAGAGCTATAACACCCTCGGTGTTACGCCCTAAACAAACTACTAAATCATATCATGAGCATCATGTTTATCTAATAATGCATGTGATAGAAGGTGTTGATAAATTTCTTGTAGCCTAAAATGACCAATAAAAAATGTTAAATGGAAATTTATTCAATAACTCATGTCATGTCAAGTAGGGTGGAAAACCAATTTTTATTGAGCAAAAGTTTTATAGAACATGTGTGTGACACCTAAATAAGGTTTGAAGTACAAACTTTGTAGATAACAATTCAACTCTTGCTGTAGAAAAATAATGTGACTAGCTAGTATTTCTAATGGCTTGGAAATGGAACTTGAAGTCAAATTTAGCTCAAGACTTGGAAGAATTTTAAGTTTGAAAATAATGTGACAATGCCATGTTGATGAATTAATTCTGGAAAATCTATTTAAAGGTCAATGCTGTGTTTTTGCTCCTTATGGCGGATGCTATTGATACCGAGACCCACCTGTGTTCCGCTCTCGTTTGGTTGTGCAGCACTCGCGTAGTGCGCTTTTTCCCTCTTTTCTACACCCTATCGGCTCTCAACTCCCGCCCTCACTCTTGTACCGGACCCCCCTTTTCCACTCATTTTTCTTCTTTTGGGGACACAGCTGCTCGGATGCCTCCTCGTCGAGTGAATCCCCTCCCCTCCTCCTTTTTCCTCCCTCCACTCAAGCTCACGTAGGGAGCACACCGTGGCTGATGCTCTCCTCACCTTGTGACTCGCCAATGTTTCCCTTCCACTCTGCCTCCACTTCCTGGCGCGTTGCACCACCACCTCTGTTCACCACTATAAGATGCCCTTGCTCTCCCCCTTTGTCCCCATCCCCCTCGAATCCGAAGCAGAGCTACAAAATCTAGTCATTCGTGGAACTAGGGTCATCAATTAGAGGTGATTGTGTAATCTGAGCAGAAGGGATCCTTTGTTATCGAACAAGTTCAAGTCCACCATTGATTAGTTTGGTCTTAGGGTTCAAGATGATTGAGTTCTCAGTCTCCTATTTCTAGATCTATTGGGCATACGCCATGCTCTAGGTGATCATTTTTTGTTGTTCCTCCATTGTCCCCGTCTATCCTGACTTCTGGATTAAGCTTTTGGTTGTACTAGGTTTGTTCTTAATCGTGTATCTCTAGATTTCTAAGTGGTTTAGTATTCAAAGTCGTGTGATCTCCCATCTAATTTTAGATCTATGAAGTGTAATCACACTTTCCCCACTCTGACTATGCTTCAAATCTTTTGACGAAATTTTGTTTAAGGGGGTAGAGCTATAACCCCTCGATGTTACTCCCTAAACAAACTACTAAATCATGTCATGAGCAGCATGTTTATCTAATAATGCATGTGATAGAAGGTGTTGATAAATTTCTTGTAGCCTAAAATGACCAATAAAAAATGTTAAATGGAAATTTATTCAATAACTCATGTCATGTCAAGTAGGGTGGAAAACCAATTTTTATTCAGCAAAAGTATTATAGAGCATGTGTGTGACACCTAAATAAGGTTTGAAGTACAAACTTCGTAGATGACAATGCAACTCTTGCTGTAGAAAAATAATGTGACTAGCTAGTATTTCTAATGGCTTGGAAATGGAATTTGAAGTCAAATTTAGCTCAAGACTTGGAAGAATTTTAAGTTTGAAAATAGTGTGACAATGCCATGTTGATGAATTAATTCTGGAAAATCTATTTAAAGGTCAATGTTGTGTTTTTGCTCCTTATGGTGGACGCTATGGATATCGAGACCCACCTGTGTTCCGCTCTTGTTTGGCTGTGCAGCACTCGCACAGTGCGCTTTCACCCTCTTTCCAAACCCTGTCGGCTCTCAACTCCCACCCTCACTCTAGTCCCGGACCCCCATTTCCCCTCCTTTTTCTTCTTGCTGCTCGGACGCATCCTCATCGAGTGAATCCCCTCCCCTCCTCCTTTTTCCTCCCTCCACTCAAGCTCACTTAGGGAGCACAGCATGGCTGACGCTCTCCCCACCTCATGACTCGCCAATGTTTCCCTTCCACTTCCTAGCGCACTGCACCACCACCTCTGTTCGCCACTATAAGATGCCCTTTCTCTCCCCGTTCATCCCCATCCCCCACGAATACGAGGCAGAGCTATGAAATCTAGTCATTCATGGAACTAGGGTCGTTAGTCAGAGGTGATTGTGTAATCTGAGAAGAAGGGATCCTTTTTTATCAAAGAAGTTCAAGTCCTCCGTTGATTAGTTTGGTCTTAGGGTTCAAGATGATTGAGTTCTTAGTCTCCTATTTCTAGATCTATTGGGCATATGCCATGCTCTAGGTGATCATTTTTTGTTGGTCCTCCATTGTCCCCGTCTATCCTGACTTTTAGATTAAGCTTTTGGTTGTACTAGGTTTGTTCTTAATCGTGTATCTCTAGATTTCTAAGTGGTTTAGTATTCAAAGTTGTGTGATCTCGCGTCTAATTTTAGATCTATGAAGTGTAATCACACTTTCCCTACTCTGACTTTGCTTCGAATCTTTTGATGAAATTTTGTTTAAGGGGGTAGAGCTATAACCCCTTGGTGTTACTCCCTAAACAAACTACTAAATCATGTCATGAGTAGCATGTTTATCTAATAATGCATGTGATAGAAGGTGTTGATAAATTTCTTGTAGCCTAAAATGACCAATAAAAAATGTTGAATGGAAATTTATTCAATAACTCATGTCATGTCAAGTAGGGTGGAAAACCAATTTTTATTCAGCAAAAGTATTATAGAACATGTGTGTGACACCTAAATAAGGTTTGAAGTACAAACTTCATAGATGACAATGCAACTCTTGCTGTAGAAAAATAATGTGACTAGCTAGTATTTCTAATGGCTTAGAAATGGAACTTGAAGTCAAATTTAGCTCAAGACTTGGAAGAATTTTAAGTTTGAAAATAGTGTGACAATGCCATGTTGATGAATTAATTCTAGAAAATCTATTTAAAGGTCAATGTTGTGTTTTTGCTCCTTATGGTGGACGCTATGGATACCGAGACCCACCTGTGTTCTGCTCTTGTTTGGCTGTGCATCACTCGCACAGTGCACTTTCACCCTCTTTTCCAAACCCTGTCGGCTCTCAACACCCACCCTCACTCTTGTCCCGGACCCCCCTTTTCCCCTCCTTTTTCTTCTTTTGGGGACACAGCTGCTCGGACGCCTCCTCGTCGAGTGAACCCCCACCCCTCCTCCTTTTTCCTCCCTCCACTCAAGCTCACGCAGGGAGCACACCATGGCTGACGCTCTCCCCACCTCGTGACTCACCAATGTTTCCCTTCCACTCCACCTCCACTTCCTAGCGCACTACACCACCACCCTTGTTCGCCACTATAAGATGCCTTTTCTCTCCCCCTTCATCCCCATCCCCCTCGAATCTGAGGTAGAGCTATGAAATCCAGTCATTCATGGAGCTAGGGTCGTCAGTCAGAGGTGATTATGTACTCTGAGAAGAAGGGATCTTTTTTATCGAAGAAGTTTAAGTCCACCATTGATTAGTTTGGTCTTAGGGTTCAAGATGATTGAGTTCTCAGTCTCCTGTTTCTAGATCTATTGGGCATACGCCATGTTCTGGGTGATCATTTTTTGTTCGTCCTCCATTGTCCCCGTCTATCCTGACTTCTAGATTAAGCTTTTGGTTGTACTAGGTTTGTTCTTAATCGTGTATCTCTAGATTTCTAAGTGGTTTAGTATTCAAAGTCATGTGATCTCACGTGTAATTTCATATCTACGAAGTGTAATCACATTTTCCCTACTCTAACTATGCTTGGAATCTTGGGACAAAATTTTGTTTAAGGGGGTAGAGCTATAACCCCTCGGTGTTACTCCCTAAACAAACTACTAAATCATGTCATGAGTAGCATGTTTATCTAATAATGCATGTGATAGAAGGTGTTGATAAATTTCTTGTAGCCTAAAATGACCAATAAAAAATGTTGAATGGAAATTTATTCAATAACTCATGTCATGTCAAGTAGGGTGGAAAACCAATTTTTATTCAGCAAAAGTATTATAGAACATGTGTGTGACACCTAAATAAGGTTTGAAGTACAAACTTCATAGATGACAATGCAACTCTTGCTGTAGAAAAATAATGTGACTAGCTAGTATTTCTAATGGCTTCGAAATGGAACTTGAAGTCAAATTTAGCTCAAGACTTGGAAGAATTTTAAGTTTGAAAATAGTGTGACAATGCCATGTTGATGAATTAATTCTAGAAAATCTATTTATAGGTCAATGTTGTGTTTTTGCTCCTTATGGTGGACGCTATGGATACCGAGACCCACCTGTGTTCTGCTCTTGTTTGGCTATGCAGCACTCGCATAGTGCGCTTTCACCCTCTTTTCCAAACCCTGTCGGCTCTCAACTCCCACCCTCACTCTTGTCCCGGACCCCCCTTTTCCCCTCCTTTTTCTTCTTTTGGGGACACAGCTGCTCGGACGCCTCCTCGTCGAGTGAATCCCCTCCCCTCCTTGTTTTTCCTCCCTCCACTCAAGCTCACGCAGGGAGCACACCATGGCTGATGCTCTCCCCACCTCGTGACTCGCCAATGTTTCCCTTCCACTCCACCTCCACTTCCTAGCACACTACACCACCACCCTTGTTTGACACTATAAGATGCCCTTTCTCTCCCCCTTCATCCCCATCCCCCTCGAATCTGAGGTAGAGCTATGAAATCCAGTCATTCATGGAACTAGGGTCGTCAGTCAGAGGTGATTATGTACTCTAAGAAGAAGGGATCTTTTTTATCGAAGAAGTTTAAGTCCACCGTTGATTAGTTTGGTCTTAGGGTTCAAGATGATTGAGTTCTCAGTCTCTTGTTTCTAGATCTATTGGGCATATGCCATGTTCTGGGTGATCATTTTTTGTTCGTCCTCCATTGTCCCCGTCTATCCTGACTTCTAGATTAAGCTTTTGGTTGTACTAGGTTTGTTCTTAATCGTGTATCTCTAGATTTCTAAGTGGTTTAGTATTCAAAGTCATGTGATCTCACGTGTAATTTCATATCTACGAAGTGTAATCACATTTTCCCTACTCTAACTATGCTTGGAATCTTGGGACAAAATTTTGTTTAAGGGGGTAGAGCTATAACCCCTCGGTGTTACTCCCTAAATAAACTACTAAATCATGTCATGAGCAGCATGTTTATCTAATAATGCATGTGATAGAAGGTGTTGATAAATTTCTTATAGCCTAAAATGACCAATAAAAAATGTTAAATGGAAATTTATTCAATAACTCATGTCATGTCAAGTAGGGTGGAAAACCAATTTTTATTTAGCAAAAGTATTATAGAACATGTGTGTGACACCTAAATAAGGTTTGAAGTACAAACTTCATAGATGACAATGCAACTCTTGCTGTAGAAAAATAATGTGACTAGCTAGTATTTCTAATGGCTTGGAAATAGAACTTGAAGTCAAAATTAGCTCAAGATTTGGAAGAATTTTAAGTTTGAAAATAGTGTGACAAAGCCATGTTGATGAATTAATTCTAGAAAATCTATTTAAAGGTCAATGCTGTGTTTTTGCTCCTTATGGTGGACGCTATGGACACCGAGACCCACCTGTGTTCCGCTCTTGTTTGGCTGTGCAGCACTCGCACAGTGCGCTTTCTCCCTCTTTTCCAAACCCTATCGGCTCTCGAGTCCCACCCTCACTCTTGTACCGGACCCCCCCTTTTCCCCTCCTTTTTCTTCTTTTGGGGACACAGCTGCTCGGACGCCTCCTCGTCAAGTGAATCCCCTCCCCTCCTCCTTTTTCCCCCCTCCACTCAAGCTCACGCAGGGAGCACACCATGGCTGATGCTCTCCCCACCTCATGACTCACCAATGTTTCCCTTCCACTCCACCTCCACTTCCTAGTGCACTGCACCACCATCTCTGTTCCCCACTATAAGATGCCCTTTCTCTCCCCCTTCATCCCCATCCCCTCGAATCCGAGGCAGAGCTATGAAATCCAGTCATTCATGGAACTACGGTCGTCAGTCAGAGATGATTATGTACTATGAGAAGAAGGGATCTTTTTTATCGAAGAAGTTCAAGTCCACTGTTGATTAGTTTGGTCTTAGGGTTCAAGATGATTGAGTTCTCAGTTTCCTATTTCTAGATCTATTGGGCATACGCCATGTTCTGGGTGATCATTTTTTGTTGGTCCTCCATTGTCCCCGTCTATCCTGACTTCTAGATTAAGCTTTTGGTTGTACTAGGTTTGTTCTTAATTGTGTATCTCTAGATTTCTATGTGGTTTAGTATTCAAAGCCGTGTGATCTCCCATGTAATTTCATATCTACGAAGTGTAATCACATTTTCCCTACTCCGACTATGCTTGGAATCTTGGGACGAAATTTTGTTTAAGGGGGTAGAGCTACAACCCCTCGGTGTTACGCCCTAAACAAACTACTAAATCATGTCATGAGCATCATGTTTATCTAATGATGCATGTGATAGAAGGTGTTGATAAATTTCTTGTAGCCTAAAATGACCAATAAAAAATGTTAAATGGAAATTTATTCAATAACTCATGTCATGTCAAGTAGGGTGGAAAACCAATTTTTATTCAGCAAAAGTATTATAGAACATGTGTGTGACACCTAAATAAGGTTTGAAGTACAAACTTCGTAGATGACAATGCAACTCTTGCTGTAGAAAAATAATGTGACTAGCTAGCATTTCTAATAGCTTGGAAATGGAACTTGAAGTCAAATTTAGCTCAAGACTTGGAAGAATTTTAAGTTTGAAAATAGTGTGACAATGCCATGTTGATGAATTAATTCTGGAAAATCTATTTAAAGGTCAATGCTGTGTTTTTGCTCCTTATGGTGGACGCTATGGATACCGAGACCCATCTGTGTTCCGCTCTTGTTTGGCTGTGCAGCACTCGCACAGTGCGCTTTCTCTCCTCGTCGAGTGAATCCCCTCCCCTCCTCCTTTTTCCCCCCTCCACTCAAGCTCACGCAGGGAGCACACCATGGCTGACGCTCTCCCCACCTCGTGACTCGCCAATGTTTCCCTTCCACTCCACCTCCACTTCCTAGTGCACTGCACCACCATCTCTGTTCCCCACTATAAGATGCCCTTTCTCTCCCCCTTCATCCCCATCCCCCTCGAATCCGAGGCAGAGCTATGAAATCCAATCATTCATGGAACTACGGTCGTCAGTCAGAGATGATTATGTACTCTGAGAAGAAGGGATCTTTTTTATCGAAGAAGTTCAAGTCCACTGTTGATTAGTTTGGTCTTAGGGTTCAAGATGATTGAGTTCTCAGTCTCCTATTTCTAGATCTATTGGGCATACGCCATGTTTTGGGTGATCATTTTTTGTGGGTCCTCCATTGTCCCCGTCTATCCTGACTTCTAGATTAAGCTTTTGGTTGTACTAGGTTTGTTCTTAATTGTGTATCTCTAGATTTCTATGTGGTTTAGTATTCAAAGCCGTGTGATCTCCCATGTAATTTCATATCTACAAAGTGTAATCACATTTTCCCTACTCCGACTATGCTTGGAATCTTGGGACGAAATTTTGTTTAAGGGGGTAGAGCTACAACCCCTTGGTGTTACGCCCTAAACAAACTACTAAATCATGTCATGAGCATCATGTTTATCTAATAATGCATGTGATAGAAGGTGTTGATAAATTTCTTGTAGCCTAAAATGACCAATAAAAAATGTTAAATGGAAATTTATTCAATAACTCATGTCATGTCAAGTAGGGTGGAAAACCAATTTTTATTCAGCAAAAGTATTATAGAACATGTGTGTGACACCTAAATAAGGTTTGAAGTACAAACTTCGTAGATGACAATGCAACTCTTGCTGTAGAAAAATAATGTGACTAGCTAGCATTTCTAATAGCTTGGAAATGGAACTTGAAGTCAAATTTAGCTCAAGACTTGGAAGAATTTTAAGTTTGAAAATAGTGTGACAATGCCATGTTGATGAATTAATTCTGGAAAATCTATTTAAAGGTCAATGCTGTGTTTTTGCTCCTTATGGTGGACGCTATGGATATCGAGACCCACCAGTGTTCCACTCTTGTTTGCCTGTGCAGCACTCGCATAGTGCACTTTCTCCCTCTTTTCCACACCCTGTCGGCTCTTGACTCCCACCCTCACTCTTGTACCAGACCCCCTTTTCCCCTCCTTTTTCTTCTTTGGGGACACAGCTGCTCGGACGCCTCCTCGTCGAGTGAATCCCCTCCCCTCCTCCTTTTTCCTCACTCCACTCAAGCTCACCGAGGTCGACGCTCTCCTCACCTTGTGACTCGCCAATGTTTCCATTCCACACCACCTCCACTTCCTGGCGCGCTGCACCACGACCTCTGTTCGTCACTATAAGATGCCCTTTCTCTCCCCCTTCATCCCCATCCCCACTCAAATCCGAAGCTGAGCTACAAAATCCAGTCATTCGTGGAACTAGGGTCGTTAGTTAGAGGTGATTATGTAATCTAAGAAGAACATATCTTTTTTATCGAAGAAGTTCAAGTCCATCGTTGATTAGTTTGGTCTTAGGGTTCAAGATGATTGAGTTCTCAGTCTCCTGTTTCTGGATCTATTGGGCATATGCCATGTTCTAGGTGATCATTTTTTGTTGTTCCACCATTGTCCCCGTCTATCCTAACTTCTGGATTAAGCTTTTGGTTGTACTAGGTTTGTTCTTAATCATGTATCTCTAGATTTCTAAGTGGTTTGGTATTCGAAGTCATGTGATCTCCTATGTAATTTCATATCTACGAAGTGTAATCACATTTTCCCTACTCTGACTATGCTTCGAATCTTGGGACGAAATTTTGTTTAAGGGGGTAGAGCTATAACCCCTCGGTGTTACGCCCTAAACAAACTACTAAATCATGTCATGAGCATCATGTTTATATAATAATGCATGTGATAGAAGGTGTTGATAAATTTCTTGTAGCCTAAAATGACCAATAAAAAATGTTAAATGGAAATTTATTCAATAACTCATGTCATGTCAACTAGGGTGGAAAACCAATTTTTATTCAGTAAAAGTGTAACACCCCAAAATTTGCCTCTTTTGAAAATAGGATTAAAATGATTTATTTGTGAATTTTTGTGCTCATGAAAACATAGGAAAATAAAAATTTTCATTAATTTAAAATCTATCATATGGTAGAAATGTGTTTGTTGCATTCATGTCGGTCGCATATCGTATTTCTATGTGCAAAATGTGTGTTTTTATACGTTCAAGAGACGAATATCTATCTCTAGGAATTTTCCAGCTTCTTTCTGGAATTTAATTCCTACCTCGTTCACCTTAATTTTTATGTTTCAAGTTCCCAACAATCTTTTTATGAGCTCCAAATACTTTATTTGGGTTCATCATGTTCCAAAGTATCTATGAGAATTTCCCCCAAATTTTTGGAGGTCTTGAAGTATTTTTCGTGGCTTAAATATCAATTCTGGACTTTTCTAGAATTATTTTATCCATGAAATTAATTAATTCCGAAAATAATAAATCTCTAATTTTTCCCAACACTCAAAGCCCATGTGCAATAATCCTAGTAAATCTCAAAGGCCCATGCATTTATTTACTAATGGGCTTTAATGTTTATTTAGGCCCATTAGTGCAGGCGGATGGTGCAACGTCAATTAATACCATATCGCTAGTTACGTGGATGTGGCGAGTTTTTCTCCCTATATATATCTACCAACCTCTTGGGTAAAGCACACCAAAACGACCGTATGGGGAGCCCCTAGTTTGAGAAATCCCTCGTGTAGTAAATTAATTTTTTCTCCTTCTCTCGTCGTCGCTGTCGCCGTCGCCATCGCCGCCGCGCTATCCAGCCTGGCCATCCTCTCCATCGTGCAACAAGTGGATACCCATCCAGTTCGAGCTGCAATCGTCCGTCTCCATGGTCGTCGGTGAGTACTTTAGTTGTTTCGTTTGCGCCGTGTCCCATCACCCGTTATCTGTCCGTGTTCTGCTGCTTACCTGAAGCGTCTCCTGTCCTTTGCTTTTTGTGCCATGTTCCACTTCGCATGTTAGCCGGCAAGCTACCTCGTTCGAGCCAGTCTAGCAGATCCACAAGTCAAGATTCAGTAAGCCAGCATGTTATGACAAATTTGATCATCTCGCACCATGTTCCTCTATGCCAGCATGGAGTAATGATTAGAATCCACCAAGAACCACAACCGTGAGTGCATGATCTCTTCCTTTCTAATGAATTCACTGTTCCTTGTTAGAAGAAAGTATCCATCACCTCTATTACGTGTACAGCTTTAATCCTGCCATTCTAGCTACGTTTCTACCCGTTTTTTGTTGTGTTAGAACTGCCATAAGCGACAAAAGCTGTCCCAAGGAGAAGCTTCGTCGACCTGCCCCTAAACCGCTCCGTCCCTCGTCGTCGTGTGGGCTGCTATGATCTTCACAACTTCTGATCCGGCCATTGTCATTTCCGTCGGATCTGTTGCCTCTTAACTATCGCCCGTCGCCTAAGACGAGCAAGACCACGCCACCGGCGCTACAGGCTCTCTAGAAGCCGGACAACTCCACGAGCAGATCGCCGCTGTCCAACATCACCGGCCACCATCTGTAGCTGCTGCATATTCGCTGTCCTGGCTCTCAAAGCTGTGCGTGCTCCCTGTTACATGATGGAAAGGTCAACCTCCATTGCTACATATATATTTTATTCATCAAATTAATATGCTAAAGACGTCATGCTTATTTCATCCATATGCAATAATTGATCCTTTCTGTTTACTCTGAATTGTATAATACTAGCTCACGTATGAGATCATTTAATCTCCGTCGTTTTCTCGTTTTAATTGTGTTTTGCTTCGTTCAAGTTACGTTAGATTCATAGCGACGAGATCTACGCATTAGCAATGATGTTTACTATATTACTATTTCATAAAAATCATGGTTTAAATCATATCTTGATTAATGATTATGCAACTAGGTTTTATACATAAAATATAATTTGTTTTACTTTTGTTTTATAATTTCAATCTAAAATTGACTTAATTTAATCTATATTATTTATAAATATCTTTTATATATGAATTCATATAGTTAACATAAATGAAGCCTATAGTTTTCTTTTCCACGTATAAAGCAAATCTCTCGGTAGTTGTAACTTTTCAACCATAGCTCCGATTAGCGTGCCTCTCGCGATTGTGTGATCGTAGCAGTGCGTAGAATCGTATTTTAATCTCCTTTACTTATTTTTCTATGATTAGTGTGCTATTCTAATATAGATGCAATTGTATGCTATGCATGTATTTGTATGGATGTTTGTGTGGTGTTCTACGATTACGTCCAGTCGGTGAGATATACGTGGTGATCCAGAAGAAGAAGAAGGACGTGAAGAGTAAAGCTTACCGAAGGATCGGTGTGTAAGGCAAGTATAACATGGGATTATCCTTGTTACCTATTCACATTCAACCACTTAATTCATGTTGCATGTGTCTACCTTGATACCTTTGGGACATTGCATTGGGTAGTTTTTGCTAGTGCTTAATCAAAACCATGATCTTGTAACTTGACTAATGGTATATGCAATAAACATTCAAATATGACTTTTTAGCAACATGGAAACAGGGGGCTGGAGTGTTTAGCTACTTTCTAAATGCTTCAGATTCCTCTCCCTAAGGACTTATTTGTAAGCGATCATCCAGGACTTATAGTACTACTGTGAGGGCTATATGGCTCTGGCTTTAGCTCAGTATGAGGACCTTTTCTAGCTTGTTAGTGGTTACCTTTAAGGCGCACGAGGGTATGTTTCCTTTTCTGCTAGGTTGTGTGTATCGTGCTGCGATGCCCATGCAGTGCCACTCCTAGAGATGGGCCACATATGCCTAGCGGCCCTAACTTGTTAGACGAACCTTTGAAATGCTTCATAGTGAAGCCTGTCAACCTTCCTTGGTAGTGGGTCAAGAGGTTGATCACCTTGGGCGAAAGGGTAAATCATGACTCACAGTTAAAGTGTACAAACTCTACAGAGTATAAAACTGTTATAATAGCCGTGCTCACGGACATAAGTGGCCTTGGACCCTTATGGAATAGAGATGATCACTAATGGATAATGGTACTAATGATCAACTATTTATGCTATACATTATCATGTTTACCTAATCATGTGTTTATGGGAATGGATAAATTCTTTGCCACTCAATTTCTTAAAAAGATGACCTATTAAAGCTAATCGTAGTTAAACCCGTGTTAACCTTTTGAGCCTCATGAACCCCATGATATAATTGTTAAGTACGACATGTACTTACGCTTGTTTTACTTTTCTATACATTGGATAAAAATCCCAGAATGGGTACCAGATTGCTGGTTTGGAGGAGTTAGGCTTGTGGTCAACCAGTCAGTCGTCCCTATAGATTTCAGAGTCTTCGCTAGAAGATCGGAGTCAACTTTCCGCTAGTCTTTACTCTGAGGTTATTTTCCTTTTACTAATACATTATGTAATAAGTATTATCTCTTGATATTACCCTAATTTGTGGCTATATGTGAGATTTGACTTCCTGGGCTCACATATAGTGTGTATCTGGTTTTGTCTTTAAAACAGGGTGCTACAAAGTGGTATCAGAGCAATGCTGACTATAGGACGCAAGCCTAGTTAGAACTGGACGTATTAGCATGCTTTCATCTTTGCCTACTTCATGCTTTCTCTCTAACCTTGTTATTTGTGAAAAGTTATGCTCACTTCCGTCCTCTGTTCTAGTTATGAAAACATTGTCCCTATTCTAAATCTTCTCTCTTGGTCTATTGGTTGGATCATAATGAGATAACTGCCAACATCAGAGAATAGGAGGACAAGCTATGCTACCCTTGATTGCATGTGATAAGGAAAAACTATCCACTATGCAAAAGCAAATACTAGAAGGAATGAATCAACCCAGAAGTTCTCAGCAGTGCTTGTTGCAAGGTCAAACCAACATACCAAAGGGACTAGTGAAGAGACAAGTGGCAGAAGCTTAGAAGTAGATGAAGTTCAAGGAGGGTGTGCATAGCAAGACTCTTGGAAGTCAGGATCCATGTTAGTGTTGTAAACATTATGGTATTCCCTGTTTTTAGGACAAGTCTAATAAGAGAGAAGTTAAGGTGAACCCGAGTTATGAAGCTAATGTGGATAAGAAGAGAAATGAGGTCTCAATAGAGCAAGTATTGGGAAGCAATCAACATTTGGATTTGTCACATCTAGCTCTCATCCCTAGTTAGATGAATCCAAACTATAAAGAGTTAGAAGCTTCTCAAGCTAAAACTACTTCATATGAGGTATACATAGATGGGTGGACTATCACCTATAAGAAGTTTCAACCTCGAAAGACCAAGCAAAGCTAGAAAACAAATTAGTCAGACTAAGATGAATCTTCAGAGTTAGAAAGCTGACAAAATGCCAAGTAACAATTCCGTGGAGTATGGACATCACAAAAGACCAAGCTAAGAGAAGGTGCCATCATTGTCCAATAGGAAGGACATTATGTTAAATCTTGCCCTTAGAAAAATCAACAAGTACACCATGGAAGTAGCCAGAATCAGATTACTACCGGACCGCCACCAGGAAGTGTTAGTGATACCAAACCCGAAAGAAGCATTTGGTGAAATTGATGAATGAAGAAGTCAGTGCTAGACTACCCAAGATCCTTAGTTAAGGAATAGGAGTTGTGCCCTTTATGTAATAGAAGCGATAGTAGCACAAGTTGAGTCAACGATTGAGCTGTGCATCTTTAAGTGCTTGTTGAATTGTCATTATGCTTATGATTGTTTTGAATCTTTGTAATGATTGCAATGATCTTGTTGGGTGTTCCTACAGTTTCATTTAGTTCATAGGCCTAAGGTATAAGGGTTAATGAAATAAATAGTTGGGTTATGATTTTCTTCTGTTTTTCCTATCCCATCTTCGGAGCTGCATGTCTTTATCAGTTTATGTCTCTGATTTTGGATGATCAAAAGTCATGAGGAATTTCTAGACAACAGTAGACTTCAATAATAAGACGATGCAAGCTATACTTTGGTATCCCCTACTTTACCTTATCTTAAGGGAGGTAGACAAGTGGGAGAATTGGTAAGATGAAGTATCATACATTCAAGTTTGCACAGCGGAAGTGTGGTGGTACTCAAGGATGTAAGAGAGAACCTAGAGTATTAAATAATGAGGTTTGGTTAGAGGGAAGTTATCCAAGACTAGCAAGATGTTGATAAATCTACCAGAGAAGCTTTTAAGTTAGTTTGGATCAAGAGACCTCAGCCAAGTGTTTGAAGGAGTCCAAGAGGTCAAAGTAAAACCTAGGTATTAGCTTTGTCAGATCAGGACAAGAGCTTTGTATCTACAATAATGCATCTTGTGAAGGTGTGGGATGTGTCCTTATATGTGTGAGTTGAACTAACAAGTTATCTAGAGCTATCCATTATGGAGCATGGAAGTACTACCTTCTTGAAAGTAAAAGTAACATCTAGGAGGATCACAAGAATATATAGGATATCTTCACTAAGTTGGTCTTGAGCTTGTGATATCTTCGTTGGAATGAGATTGATTATGACTTGGAAAATTGCTATCACCTAGAGAAGTAGAAATCACGACCGATGCTCTTAGCAACGGAGAATAATGCTTAGAAGGTTCGAGTGACTACCAAGGACTAAGAATTGTATTCTAAGTTTGAAGCAACTTGACCAGAATCATTAATGTTTTGAAGAATGGTAGTAGAATTTCCTTCTGACCAGGAGATTCATCAGGCTTCATTGGAAGGTGGATATATTAAGAAAGAGAATTGGTATTATAGGAAAGGTGGCCAAGTGATTGGAGTTACCTGAGTATTGTTTGGAGTACCTTTCATAATCTTGGAATTAGTTTGGCAAGTTACTTAGAGTAAGATTAATAGGTATGCAAAGTGAAGTGGGATCATTATCAAGACGATGGAACTACGTCAGGAAGTAAAGAAGGATTCAAACACAGAGTATTCTATCTCCTAGTCGACGTCTTCTAAATCTTGAGGACGAGATTCATCTTAAGGGGGGTAGAATTGTAACACCCCAAAATTTGCCTCTTTTGAAAATAGGATTAAAATTATTTATTTGTGAATTTTTGTGCTCATGAAAACATAGGAAAATAAAAATTTTCATTAATTTAAAATCTATCATTAGGTAGAAACATGTTTGTTGCATTCATGTTGGTCGCATATCATGTTTCTATGTGCAAAATGTGTGTTTTTATATGTTTAGGAGACTGAATATCTATCTCTAGGAATTTTCCAGCTTCTTTCTGAAATTTAATTCCTACCTCCTTTACCTTAATCTTTATGTTTCAAGTTCCCAACAATCTTTTTATGAGCTCCAAATAGTTTATTCAGGTTCATCATGTTCCAAAGTGTCTCTGAGAATTTTCCCCAAATTTTTGGAGGTCTCGGAGTATTTTTTGTGGCTTAAATATTAATTTTGGACTTTTCTAGAATTATTTTATCTATGAAATTAATTAATTCCGAAAATAATAAATCTCTAATTTTTCCCAACGCTCAAAGCCTATGTGCAATAATCCTAGTAAATCTTAAAGGCCCATACATTTATTTACTAATGGGCTTTAATGTTTATTTAGGCTCATTAGTACAGGCGGATGGCTGCAACTTCAATTAGTACCACATCGCTAGTTGACGTGGAATGTGGCGAGTTTTTCTCCCTATATATATCTACCAACCCATTGGGCAAAGCACACCAAAACTACCATATAGGGGAGCCCTTAGTTTGGGAAATCCCTCATGTAGTAAATTAATTTTTTTCTCCTTCTCTCGTCGTCGCTGTCGCCGTCGCCGCCACGCTATCCAGCCCTGGCCATCCTCTCCTTCATGCAACAAGTGGACGCCCATCCAGTTCGAGCTACAATCATCCATCTCCATGATCATCGGTGAGTACTTTAGTCATTTCATTTGCGCCGTGTCCCATCACCCGTTATCTATCTGTGTTCTGCTGCTTACCTGAAGCGTCTCGTGTCCTTAGCTTTTTGTGCCATGTTCCAGTTTTCATGTTAGCCAGCAAGCTACCTCGTTCAAGCTGGTCTAGCAAATCCACTAAGTCAAGATTCAGTAAGCCAGCATGTTACGACAAATTTGATCATCTGGCACCATGTTGCTCTATGCCAGTGTGGAGTAATGATCAGAATCCACCAAGAACCAAAACCGTTAGTGCATGATCTCTTCCTTTCTAATCAATTCACTGTTCCTTGTTAGAAGAAAGTATCCATCACCTCTGTTACGTGCACAACTTTAATCCTGCCGTTCTAGCTCCGTTTCTACCCGTTTTCGGTTGTGTTAGAACTGCGATAAGCAACAAAAGCCATCCCAAGGAGAAGCTTCGTCGACCTACCCCTAAACTGCTCCGTCCCTCAGTCGCCGTGTGGGCTGCTGTGATCTTCACAACTTCTGATCCATCCATTGTCATTTCCGTCGGATCTATTGCCTCTTAACTGTCGCTCAGTCGCCTGAGACGAGCAAGACCACACCACCTGGCGCTGCAGGCTCTCTAGAAGCCGGACAACTCCACGAGCAGTTCAGCCGCTGTCCAACATCACCGGCCACCATCTGTAGCTGCTGCAAATTCGCTGTCCTGGCTCTCAAAGGCTGTGCGTGCTCCCTATTACATGATGGAAAGGTCAACCTCCATTGCTACGTATATATTTTATTCATCAAATTAATATGCTAAGGACGTCATGCTTATTTCATCCATATGCAATAATTGATCCTTTCTGTTTACTCTGAATTGTATAATACTAGCTCACGTATGAGATCATTTAATCTATGTTGTTTCCTCATTTTAATTGTGTTTTGCTTCGTTCAAGTTGCGTTAGATTCATAGCGACGAAGATCTATGCATTAGTAATGATGTTTACTATATTACTATTTCATAAAAATCATGGTTTAAATCATATCTTGATTAATGATTATGCAACTGGGTTTTATACATAAAATATAATTTGTTTTACTTTTGTTTTATAATTTAAATCTAAAATTGACTTAATTTAATCTATATTATTTATAAATATCTTTTATATATGAATTCATATAGTTAACATAAACGAAGCCTATAGTTTTCTTTTCCACATATAAAGCAAATCTCTCGGTAGTTGTAACTTTTCAACCGTAGCTCCGATTAGCATGACTCTCGCGACTATGTGATCGTAGCAGTGCGTAGAATCGTATTTCAATCTCTTTTACTTATTTTTCTATGATTGGTGTACTGTTCTGATATAGATGCAATTGTATGCTATGCATGTATGTGTATGGATGTTTGTGTGGTGTTCTACGATTACGTCTAGTTGGTGAGATATACGTGGTGATCCAGAAGAAGAAGGACGTGAAGAGTAAAGCTTACTAAAGGATCGGTGTGTAAGGCAAGTATAGTATGGGATTATCCTTATTACCTATTCACATTCAATCACTTAATTCATGTTGCATGTGTCTACCTTGATGCCATTAAGGATATCCTAGATATTTGATATCTTGTACCTTGATACCTTTGGGACATTGCATTGGGTAGTTTTTGCTAGTGTTGAATCAAAACCATGATCTTGTAACTTGAGTAATGGTATATGCAATAAACATTAAAACATGACTTTTTAGCAACATGGAAACAGGGGGCTAGAGTGTTTAGCTACTTTCTAAATGCTTCAGATTCCTCTCCCTAAGGACTTATCTATAAGCGATCATCCGGGACTTATAATACAGTTGTGAGGGCTATATGGCTCTAGCTTTAGCTCGGTATGAGGACCTTTTCTAGCTTGTTAGTGGTTACCTTTAAGGCGCACGAGGGTATGTTTACTTTTCTACTAGGTTGTGTGTACCATGCTGCGATGCCCACGCGTGCCACTCTTAGAGATGGGCCACATACGCCTAGCGGCCCTAACTTGTTAGACGAACCTTTGAAAGGCTTCATAGTGAACCCTGCCGACCTTCCTTGGTAGTGGGTCAAGAGGCTGATCATCTCAGGCGAAAGGGTAAATCATGACTCACAGTGAAAGTGTACAAACTCTGCAGAGTATAAAACTGTTATAACAGCCATGCTCACGGACACGAGCGGCCTTGGACCCTTATGGAATTGAGATGATCACTAATGGATAATGGTACTAATGATCAACTGTTTATGTTATACATTATCAATGTTTACCTGATCATGTGTTTATGGGAATGATAAATTCTTTGCCAGTCAATTGCTTAAAAACATGACCTATTAAAGCTAATCGCAGTTAAACCAGTGTTAACCTTTTGAGCCTCATGAACCCCATGATATAATTGTTAAGTATGATATGTACTTATGCTTGTTTTACTTTTCTATACATTGGATAAAAATCCTGGATGGGTATCAGATTGCTGGTTTGGAGGAGTTAGGCTTGTGGTCAACTTAGTTAGTCGTCCCTGTGGATTTCGGAGTCTTTGCTAGAAGATTGGAGTCAACTTTCCGCTGTATTTACTCTGAGGTTATTTTCCTTTTACTAATACGTTATGTAATAAGTATTGTCTCTTGATATTACCCTGATTTGTGGCTATATGTGAGATTTGACTTCTGGGCTCACATATAGTGTGTATCTGGTTTTGTCTTTAAAACTGGGTGCTACAAAAAAGTATTATAGAACATGTGTGTGACACCTAAATAAGGTTTGAAGTACAAACTTTAGTAGATGACAATGCAACTCTTGCTGTAGAAAAATAATGTGACTAGCTAGTATTTCTAATGGCTTGGAAATAGGAACTTGAAGTCAAATTTAGCTCAAGACTTGGAAGAATTTTAAGTTTGAAAATAGTGTGACAATGCCATGTTGATGAATTAATTCTAGAAAATCTATTTAAAGGTCAATGTTGTGTTTTTGCTCCTTATGGTGCACGCTATTGATACCGAGACCCACCTATGTTCCGCTCTTGTTTGGTTGTGCAGCACTCGCGCAGTGCACTTTCTCCCATCTTTTCCACACCCTAGTCGGCTCTCCACTCCCACCCTCACTCTTGTACTAGACCCCCTTTTCCCTCCTTTTTCTTCTTTTGGGGATACAGCTAGTCGGATGCCTCCTCATCGAGTGAATCCCCTCCCCTCCTTTTTCCTCCCTAAACTCAAGCTCAGCGCAGGGAGCACACCGTGGCTGACGCTCTTCCCCACCTCATGACTCGCCAATGTTTCCCTTCCACTCCACCTCCACTTCCTGGCACACTGCACCACCACCTCTGTTCACCAATATAAAATG
This sequence comes from Miscanthus floridulus, assembly GCF_019320115.1. Lineage (NCBI taxonomy): Eukaryota > Viridiplantae > Streptophyta > Magnoliopsida > Poales > Poaceae > Miscanthus > Miscanthus floridulus. Next base: position 51,361,241 of record NC_089583.1, on the reverse strand, counting down.
CCCTTTCTCTCCCCGTTCAATCCCCATCCCCCCTCGAATCTGAAGCAGAGCTACGAAATCTAGTTATTCATGGAACTAGGGTCATTAGTCAGAGGTGATTGTATAATCTGAAGAAGAAGAGATCTTTTTTATCGAAGAAGTTCAAGTCCACCGTTGATTAGTTTGGTCTTAGGGTTCAAGATGATTGAGTTCTTAGTCTCTTGTTTCGAGATCTATTGGGCATATGCCATGTTCTAGGTGATCATTTTTTGTTCTTCCTCCATTGTCCCCATCTATCCTGACTTCTGGATTAAGCTTTTGGTTGTACTAGGTTTGTTCTTAATCGTGTATCTCTAGATTTCTAAGTGGTTTTGTATTCAAAGTCGTGTGATCTCCCATGTAATTTCATATCTACGAAGCGTAATCACATTTTCCCTACTCTGACTATGCTTCAAATCTTGGGATGAAATTTTGTTTAAGGGGGTAGAGCTATAACCCCTCGGAGTTACGCCCTAAACAAACTACTAAATCATGTCATGAGCATCATGTTTATCTAATAATGCATGTGATAGAAGGTGCTGATAAATTTCTTGTAGCCTAAAATGACCAAATAAAAAATGTTGAAATGGAAATTTATTCAATAACTCATGTCATGTCAAGTAGGGTGGAAAACCAATTTTTATTGAGCAAAAGTATTATAGAACATGTGTGTGACACCTAAATAAGGTTTGAAGTACAAACTTTGTAGATGACAATGCAACTCTTGCTGTAGAAAAATGATGTGACTAGCTAGTATTTCTAATGGCTTGGAAAAGGAACTTGATGTCAAATTCAGCTCAAGACTTGGAAGAATTTTAAGTTTGAAAATAGTGTGACAATGCCATATTGATGAATTAATTCTAGAAAATCTATTTAAAGGTCAATGCTGTGTTTTTGCTCCTTATGGCGGACGCTATTGATACCGAGACCTACCTATGTTCCGCTCTTGTTTGGTTGTGCAGCACTTGTGCAGTGCGCTTTCTCCCTCTTTTCCACACCCTGTCGGCTCTTGACTCCCACCCTCATTCTTGTACTGGACCCACCCTTTCCCCTCCTTTTTCTTCTTTTGGGGACATAGCTAGTCAGATGCCTCCTCATCGAGTGAATCCCCTCCCCTCCTCCTTTTTCCTCCCTCCACTCAAGCTCACGCAGGGAGCACACCGTGGCTAATGCTCTCCCCACCTCGTGACTCGCCAATGTTTCCCTTCCACTCCACCTGCACTTCCTGGCACTCTGCACCACCACCTCTGTTCACCACTATAAGATGCCCTTTCTCTCCCCTGTTCATCCCTATCCCCCCTTGAATTCACAGTAGAGCTACGAAATCCAGTCATTCGTGGAACTAGGGTCATCAGTCAGAGGTGATTGTATAATCTGAGAAGAAGGGATCTTTTTTTATCAAAGAAGTTCAAGTCCACCGTTGATTAGTTTGGCCATAGGGTTCAAGATGATTGAGTTCTCAGTCTCCTGTTTCTAGATCTATTAGGCATACACCATGTTCTGGGTGATCATTTTTTGTTGTTCCTCCATTGTCCCCGTCTATCCTGACTTCTGGATTAAGCTTTTGGTTGTACTAGGTTTGTTCTTAATCATGTATCTCTAGATTTCTAAGTGGTTTACTATTCGAAGTCGTGCGATCTCCCATGTAATTTCATATCTACAAAGTGTAATCACATTTTCCCTACTCTGACTATGCTTCGAATCTAGGGACAAAATTTTGTTTAAGGGGCGAGAGCTATAACCCCTCAATGTTACGCCCTAAACTAAACTACTCAATCATGTCATGACCATCATGTTTATCTAATAATGCATGTGATAGAAGGTGTTGATAAATTTCTTGTAGCCTAAAATGACCAATAAAAAATGTTAAATGGAAATTTATTCAATAACTCATGTCATGTCAAGTCGGGTGGAAAACCAAATTTTATTGAGCAAAAGTATTATTAGAACATGTGTGTGACACCTAAATAAGGTTTGAAGTACAAACTTTGTACATGAAAATGCAACTCTTGCTGTAGAAGAATAATGTGACTAGCTAGTATTTCTAATGGCTTGGAAATGGAACTTGAAGTACAAATTTAGCTCAAGACATGGAAGAATTTTAAGTTTGAAAATAGTGTGACAATGCCATGTTGATGAATTAATTCTGGAAAATCTATTTAAAGGTCAATGCTGTGTTTTTGCTCCTTATGGCGGACGCTATTGATACCTGAGACCCACCTGTGTTCCGCTCTTGTTTGGCTGTGCAGCACTCGCGCAGTGCGCTTTCTCCCTCTTTTCCACACCATGTCAGGCTCTCGACTCCCACCCTCACTCTTGTACCGGACCCACCCTTTCCCCTCCTTTTTCTTCTTTTGGGGACACAGCTGGTCGGATGCCTCCTCGTCGAGTGAATCCCCTCCCCTCCTCCTTTTTCCTCCCTCCACTCAAGCTCACGCAGGGAGCACACCAGTGGCTAACACTCTCCCCACCTCGTGACTCACCAATGTTTCCCTTCCACTCCACCTCCACTTCCTGGCACTCTGCACCACCACCACTATTCGCCACTATAAGATGCCCTTTCTCTCCCCCTTCATCCCTATCCCCCCTCGAATTCGTAGTAGAGCTACGAAATCCAGTCATTCGTGGCAACTAGGATCATCAGTCAGAGGTGATTGTGTAATCTGAGAAGAAGGAATCTTTTTATCAAAGTAGTTCAAGTCCACCATTGATTAGTTTGGCCATAGGGTTCAAGATGATTGAGTTCTCAGTCTCCTAGTTTCTAGATCTATTGGGCATACACCATGTTCTGGGTGATCATTTTTTGTTGTTCCTCCATTGTCCCCGTCTATCCTGACTTCTGGATTAAGCTTTTGGTTGTACTAGGTTTGTTCTTAATCATGTATCTCTAGATTTCTAAGTGGTTTAGTATTCGAAGTCGTGTGATCTCCCATGTAATTTCAGTATCTACAAAGTGTAATCACATTTTCCCTACTCTGACTATGCTTCGAATCTAGGGACAAAATTTTGTTTAAGGGGGTAGAGCTATAACCCCTCGGTGTTATGCCCTAAACAAACTACTAAATCATGTCATGAGCATCATGTTTATCTAATAATGCATGTGATAGAAGGTGTTGATAAATTTCTTGTAGCCTAAAATGACCAATAAAATAATGTTAAATGGAAATTTATTCAATAATTCATGTCATGTCAAGTAGGGTGGAAAACCAAATTTTATTGAGCAAAAGTATTATAGAACATGTGTGTGACACCTAAATAAGGTTTGAAGTACAAACTTTGTAGATGACAATGCAACTCTTGCTGTAGAAAAATAATGTGACTAGCTAGTAATTTCTAATGGCTTGGAAATGGAACTTGAAGTCAAATTTAGCTCAAGACTTGGAAGAATTTTAAGTTTGAAAATAGTGTGACAATGCCATGTTGATGAATTAATTCTACAAAATCTATTTAAAGGTCAATGCTGTGTTTTTGCTCCTTATGGCGGACGCTATTGATACCGAGACCCACTTGTGTTTTCGCTCTATTTGGCTGTGCAGCACTCGCGCAGTGCGCTTTCTCCCTCTTTTCCACACCCTATCGGCTCTCAACTCCCACCCTCACTCTTGTACTAGACCCCCCTTTTCCCCTCCTTTTTCTTCTTTTGGGGACACAGCTAGTCGGACGCCTCCTCGTCGAGTGAATCCCCTCCCCTCCTCCTTTTTCCTCCCTCCACTCAAGCTCACGCAGGGAGCGCACCGTGGCTGACGGTCTCCCCACCTCGTCACTCACCAATGTTTCCCTTCCACTCCACCTCCACTTCATGGCGAGCAGCACCACCACCTCTGTTCACCACTATAAGATGCCCTTTCTCTCCCCCTTCATCCCCATCCCCCCTCGAATCCACAGCAGAGCTATGAAATCTAGCCATTCGTGGAACTAGGGTCGTCAATCAGAGGTGATTGTGTAATTTGAGAAGAAGGGACCTTTTTTTATCGAAGAAGTTCAAGTCCACCGTTGATTACTTTGGTCTTAGGGTTCAAGATGATTGAGTTCTTAGTCTCCTGTTTCTAGATCTATTTGGCACACGCCATGTTCTGGGTGATCATTTTTTGTTCTTCCTCCACTGTCCCCGTCTATCCCGACTTCTGGATTAAGCTTTTGGTTGTACTAGGTTTGTTCTTAATCGTGTATCTCTAGATTTCTAAGTGGTTTAGTATTTGAAGTCGTGTGATCTCCCATCTAATTTTAGATCTATGAAGTATAATCACATTTTCCCTACTCTAACTATGCTTTGAATCTTGGGACAAAATTTTGCTTATGGGGGTAGAGCTATGACACCCTCGGTGTTATGCCCTAAGTAAACTACTAAATCATGTCATGAGCATCACATTTATCTAATAATGCATGTGATAGAAGGTGTTGATAAATTTCTTGTAGCCTAAAATGACCAATAAAAAATGTTAGATTGAAATTTATTCAATAACTCATGTCATGTCAAGTAGGGTGGAAAACCAATTTTTATTGAGCAAAAGTATTATAGAACATGTGTGTGACACCTAAATAAGGTTTGAAGTACAAACTTTGTAGATGACAATGCAACTCTTGCTGTAGAAGAATAATGTGACTAGCTAGTATTTCTAATGGCATGGAAATGGAACTTGAAGTCAAATTTAGCTCAAGACATGGAAGAATTTTAAGTTTGAGAATAGTGTGACAATGCCATGTTGATGAATTAATTCTACAAAATCTATTTAAAGGTCAGTGCTGTGTTTTTGCTCCTTATGGCGGACGCTATTGATACCGAGACCCACTTGTGTTTCGCTCTTGTTTGGCTATGCAGCACTCACGTAGTGCGCTTTCTCCCTCTTTTCCACACCCTGTCGGCTCTCGAGTCCCACCGTCACTCTTGTACCGGATCCCCTTTTCCCCTCCTTTTTCTTCTTTTGGGGACACAGCTGCTCGGATGCCTCCTCGTCGAGTGAATCCCCTCCCCTCCTCCTTTTTCCTCCCTCCACTCAAGCTTGTGCAGGGAGCGCACCATGGCTGACGCTCTCCCCACCTCGTGACTCACCAATGTTTCCCTTCCACTCCACCTCCACTTCCTGGCGCGCAGCACCACCACCTCTGTTCGCCACTATAAGATGCCCTTTCTCTCCCCCTTCATCCCCATCCCCTCTCAAATCCGCAGCAGAGCTACGAACTCCAGTCATTCGTGGAACTAGGGTCGTCAATCAGAGGTGATTCTGTAATCTGAGAAGAAGGGATCTTTTTTTATCGAAGAAGTTCAAGTCCACCGTTGATTACTTTGCTCTTAGGGTTCAAGATGATTGAATTCTTAATCTCCTGTTTCTAGATCTATTAGGCATACTCCATGTTCTAGGTGATCATTTTTTGTTCTTCCTCCATTGTCCCCGTCTATCCCGACTTCTTTATTAAGCTTTTGGTTGTACTAGGTTTGTTCTTAATCATGTATCTTTAGATTTCTAAGTGGTTTAGTATTCGAAGTCGTGAGATCTCCCGTCTAATTTTAGATCTATGAAGTGTAATCACAGTTTCCCTACTCTAACTATGCTTCGAATCTTGGGACAAAATTTTGTTTATGGGGGTAGATCTATGACACCCTCAGTGTTACGCTATAAACAAACTACTAAATCATGTCATGAGCATCATGTTTATCTAATAATGCATGTGATAGAAGGTGTTGATAAATTTCTTGTAGCCTAAAATGACCAATAAAAAATGTTAAATGGAAATTTATTCAATAACTCATGTCATATCAAGTAGGGTGGAAAACCAATTTTTATTGAGCAAAAGTATTATAGAACATGTGTGTGACACTTAATAAGGTTTGAAGTACAAACTTTGTAGATGACAATGCAACTCTTGCTGTAGAAAAATAATGTGACTAGCTAGAATTTCTAATGGCTTGGAAATGGAACTTGAAGTCAAATTTAGCTCAAGACTTGGAAGAATTTTAAGTTTGAAAATAGTGTGACAATGCCATGTTGATGAATTAATTCTACAAAATCTATTTAAAGGTCAATGCTGTGTTTTTGCTCCTTATGGCGGACACTATTGATACCGAGACCCACTTGTGTTTTGCTCTATTTGGCTGTGCAGCACTCGCGCAGTGCGCTTTCTCCCTCTTTTCCACACCCTATCGGCTCTCAACTCCCACCCTCACTCTTGTACTAGACCCCCCTTTTCCCCTCCTTTTTCTTCTTTTGGGGACACAGCTACTCGGACGCCTCCTCGTCGAGTGAATCCCCTCCCCTCCTCCTTTTTCCTCCCTCCACTCAAGCTCACGCAGGGAGCGCACCGTGGCTGACGCTCTCCACACCTCGTGACTCACCAATGTTTCCCTTCCACTCCACCTCCACTTCATGGCGAGCAGCACCACCACCTCTGTTCACCACTATAAGATGCGCTTTCTCTCCCCCTTCATCCCCATCCCCCCTCGAATCCACAGTAGAGCTATGAAATCTAGCCATTCGTGGAACTAGGGTCATCAATCAGAGGTGATTGTGTAATTTGAGAAGAAGGGACCTTTTTTATCGAAGAAGTTCAAGTCCACCGTTGATTACTTTGGTCTTAGGGTTCAAGATGATTGAGTTCTTAGTCTCCTGTTTCTTGATCTATTGGGCACACGCCATGTTCTGGGTGATCATTTTTTGTTCTTCCTCCACTGTCCCCGTCTATCCCGACTTCTGGATTAAGCTTTTGGTTGTACTAGGTTTGTTCTTAATCGTGTATCTCTAGATTTCTAAGTGGTTTAGTATTTGAAGTCGTGTGATCTCCCATCTAATTTTAGATCTATGAAGTATAATCACATTTTCCCTACTCTAACTATGCTTTGAATCTTGGGACAAAATTTTGCTTATGGGGGTAGAGCTATGACACCCTCGGTGTTATGCCCTAAGCAAACTACTAAATCATGTCACGAGCATCACATTTATCTAATAATGCATGTGATAGAACGTGTTGATAAATTTCTTGTAGCCTAAAATGACCAATAAAAAATGTTAGATTGAAATTTATTCAATAACTCATGTCATGTCAAGTAGGGTGGAAAACCAATTTTTATTGAGCAAAAGTATTATAGAACATGTGTGTGACACCTAAATAAGGTTTGAAGTACAAACTCTGTAGATGACAATGCAACTCTTGGTGTAGAAAATAATGTGACAAGCTAGTATTTCTAATGGCTTGGAAATGGAACTTGAAGTCAAATTTAGCTCAAGACATGGAAGAATTTTAAGTTTGAAAATAGTGTGACAATGCCATGTTGATGAATTAATTCTGCAAAATCTATTTAAAGGTCAATGCTATGTTTTTGCTCCTTATGGCGGACAGTGTTGATACCGAGATCCACTTCTGTTTCGCTCTCGTTTGGCTGTGCAGCACTCGTGTAGTGCGCTTTCTCCCTCTTTTCCACACCCTGTCGGCTCTTGACTCCCACCCTCTTGTACCGGACCCCCCTTTTCCCTCCTTTTTCTTCTTTTGGGGACACAGCTGCTCGGATGCCACCTCTTCGAGTGAATCCCCTCCCCTCCTCCTTTTTCCTCCCTCAACTCAAGTTCACGCAGGGAGCGCACTGTGGCTGACGCTCTCCCCACCTCGTGACTTGCCAATGTTTCCCTTCCACTCCACCTCAACTTCCTGGCACGCTGCACCACCACCTCTATTCACCACTATAAGATGCCCTTTCTCTCCCCCTTCATCCCCATCCCCCCTCGAATCCACAGCAGAGCTACGAAATCTAGTCATTCATGGAACTAGGGTCGTCAGTCAGAGGTGATTGTGTAATCTGAGAAGAAGGGATCTTTTTTATCGAAGAAGTTCAAGTCCACCGTTGATTACTTTGGTCTTACGGTTCAAGATGATTGAGTTCTTAGTCTTCTATTTCTAGATCTATTAGGGCATACGCCATGTTCTGGGTGATCATTTTTGTTGTTCCTCCATTGTCCCCGTCTATCCTGACTTCTAGATTAAGCTTTTGATTGTACTAGGTTTGTTCTTAATCGTGTATCTCTAGATTTCTAAGTGGTTTAGTATTCAAGTCGTGTGATCTCCCGGGTAATTTCATATCTACGATGTGTAATCACATTTTCCCTACTCTGACTATGCTTCGAATCTTAGGACAAAATTTTGTTTAAGGGGGTAGAGCTATAACCCCTCAAGTGTTACGCCCTAAACAAACTACTAAATCATGTCATGAGCATCATGTTTATCTAATAATGCATGTGATAGAAGGTGTGGATAAATTTCTTGTAGCCTAAAATGACCAAATAAAAAATGTTAAATGAAAATTTATTCAATAACTCATGTCATGTCAAGTAGGGCGGAAAACCAATTTTTATTGAGCAAAAGTATTATAGAACATGTGTGTGACACCTAAATAACGTTTGAAGTACAAACTTTGTAGATGACAATGCAACTCTTGTTGTAGAAAAATAATGTGACTAGCTAGTACTTCTAATGGCTTGGAAATGGAACTTGAAGTCAAATTTAGCTCAAGACTTGGAAGAATTTTAAGTTTGAAAAAAGTGTGACAATGCCATGTTGATGAATTAATTCTAGAAAATCTATTTAAAGGTCAATGCTGTGTTTTGGCTCCTTATGGCGGACAGAATGGATACCGAAACCCACCTGTGTTTCGCTCTTGTTTGGCTGTGTAGCACTCGCGCAATGCGCTTTCTCCCTCTTTTCCACACCCTATCGGCTCTTGACTCCCACCCTCACTCTTGTACCGGACCCCCCTTTTCCCCTCCTTTTTCTTCTTTTTGGGACATAGCTACTTGGATGCCTCCTCGTTGAGTGAATCCCCTCCCCTCCTCCTTTTTCCTCCCTCCACACAAGCTTGCGCAGGGAGCGCACCGTGGTAGACGCTCTCCCCACCTTGTGACTCGCTAGTGTTTCCATTCCGCTCTGCCTCCACTTCCTGGCGCGCTGCACCACCACCTCTGTTTGCCACTATAAGATCCCTTGCTCTGCACCTTCATCCCCATCCCCCTTGAATCCAAAGCAGAGCTACGAAATCCAGTCATTCGTGGAACTAGGGTCATCAGTCAGAGGTGATTGTGTAATCTGAGAAGAAGGGATCATTTTTTTGTCAAAGAAGTTCAAGTCCACCTTTGATTAGTTTGGTCTTAGGGTTCAAGATGATTGAGTTCTCAGTCTCTAGTTTCTAGATCTATTGGGCATACACCAAGTTATGGGTGATCATTTACTTGTTGTTCCTCCGTTGTCCCCGTCTATCCTGACTTCTGGATCAAGCTTTTGGTTGTACTAGGTTTGTTCTTAATCATGTATCTCTTGATTTCTAAGTGGTTTAGTATTCAAAGTCATGTGATCTCCTGTGTAATTTCAGATCTACGAAGTGTAATCACAGTTTCCCTACTCAGACTATGCTTCGAATCTTGGGACAAAATTTTGTTTATGGGGGTAGAGCTATGACACCCTCAGTGTTACACTATAAACAAACTACTAAATCATGTCATGAGCATCATGTTTATCTAATAATGCATGTGATAGAAGGTGTTGATAAATTTCTTGTAGCCTAAAATGACCAATAATAAATTTTAAATTGAAATTTATTCAATAACTCATGTCATGTCAAGTAGGGTGCAAACCAATTTTTGTTGAGCAAAAGTATTATAGAACATGTGTGTGACACCTAAATAAGGTTTGAAGTACAAACTTTGTAGATGACAATGCAACTCTTGCTGTAGAAAAATAATGTGACTAGCTAGAATTTCTAATGGCCTGGAAATGGAACTTGAAGTCAAATTTAGCTCAAGACTTGGAAGAATTTCAAGTTTGAAAATAGTGTGACAATGCCATGTTGATGAATTAATTCTAGGAAATCTAGTTAAAGGTCAATGCTGTGTTTGTGTTCCTTCTGGCGGACGCTATTGATACCGAGACCCACTTGCGTTCCGCTCTCAGTTGGTTGTGCAGCACTCGCGCAGTGTGCTTTCTCCCTCTTTTCCACACCCTGTCGGCTCTTGACTCCCACCCCCACTCTTGTACCATACCCCCCTTTTCCCTCCTTTTTCTTCTTTTGGGGACACAGCTGCTCGGACGCCTCCTCGTCGAGTGAATCCCCTCCCCTCCTCCTTTTTCCTCCCTCCACTCAAGCTTGTGCAGGGAGCGCACCATGGCTGACGATCTCCCCACCTCGTGACTCACCAATGTTTCCCTTCCACTCCACCTCCACTTCCTGGCGCGCAGCCCCACCACCTCTGTTCGCCACTATAAGATGCCCTTTCTCTCCCCCTTCATCCCCATCCCCTCTCAAATCCGTAGCAGAGCTACGAACTCCAGTCATTCATGGAACTAGGGTCATCAATCAGAGGTGATTGTGTAATCTAAGAAGAAGGGATCTTTTTTATCAAAGAAGTTCAAGTCCACCATTGATTACTTTGCTCTTACGGTTTAAGATGATTGAATTCTTAGTCTCCTGTTTCTAGATCTATTGGGCATACGCCATGTTCTGGGTGATCATTTTTTGTTCTTCCTCCATTGTCCCCGTCTATCCCGACTTCTTTACTAAGCTTTTGGTTGTACTAGGTTTGTTCTTAATCATGTATCTCTAGATTTCTAAGTGGTTTAGTATTCGAAGTCATGTGATCTCCCGTCTAATTTTAGATCTACGAAGTGTAATCACAGTTTCCCTACTCAGACTATGCTTCGAATCTTGGGACAAAATTTTGTTTATGGGGGTAGAGCTATGACACCCTCAGTGTTATGCTATAAACAAACTACTAAATCATGTCATGAGCATCATGTTTATCTAATAATGCATGTGATAGAAGGTGTTGATAAATTTCTTGTAGCCTAAAATGACCAATAATAAATTTTAAATTGAAATTTATTCAATAACTCATGTCATGTCAAGTAGGGTGGAAAACCAATTTTTGTTGAGCAAAAGTATTATAGAACATGTGTGTGACACCTAAATAAGGTTTGAAGTACAAACTTTGTAGATGACAATGCAACTCTTGCTGTAGAAAAATAATGTGACTAGCTAGAATTTCTAATGGCTTGGCATTGGAACTTGAAGTCAAATTTAGCTCAAGACTTGGAAGAATTTTAAGTTTGAAAATAGTGTGACAATGCCATGTTGATGAATTAATTCTAGGAAATCTAGTTAATGGTCAATGCTGTGTTTTTGTTCCTTATGGCGGACGCTATTGATATCGAGACCCACTTGCGTTCCGCTCTCGTTTGGCTGTGCAGCACTCGCACAGTGCACTTTCTCCCTCTTTTCCACACCCTGTTGGCTCTCGACTCCCACCCTCACTCTTGTACCAGACCCCCTTTCCCCTCCTTTTTCTTCTTTTGGGGACACAGCTGCTCGGATGCCTCCTCGTCGAGTGAATCCCCTCCCCTCCTCCTTTTTCCTCCCTCCACTCAAGCTCGCGCAGGGAGCACACCATGGCTGACGCTCTCCCCACCACGTGACTCACCAATGTTTCCCTTCCACTCCACCTCTACGACCTGGCGTGCAGCACCACCACCTTTGTTCGCCACTATAAGATGCCCTTTCTCTCCCCCTTCATCCCCATCCCCCCTCGAATCCGCAACAGAGCTACGAAATCTATTCATTCATGGAACTAGGGTTGTTAGTCAGAGGTGATTGTGTAATCTGAGGAGAAGGGATCTTTTTTATCGAAGAAGTTCAAGTCCACCGTTGCTTACTTTGGTCTTACGGTTCAAGATGATTGAGTTCTTAGTCTTCTATTTCTAGATCTATTGGGCATACGCCATGTTATGGGTGATCATTTTTTGTTCTTCCTCCATTGTCCCCGTCTATCCTGACTTCTGGATTATGCTTTTGGTTGTACTAGGTTTGTTCTTAATCATGTATCTCTAGATTTCTAAGTGGTTTAGTATTCGAAGTCGTGTGATCTCCCGTCTAAATTTAGATCTACGAAGTGTAATCACATTTTCCCTACTCTGACTATGCTTCTAATCTTGGGACAAAATTTTGTTTAAGGGGGTAGAGCTATGACACCCTTGGTGTTACGCCCTTATCAAACTACTAAATCATGTCATGAGCATCATGTTTATCTAATAATGCATGTGATAGAAGGTGTTGATAAATTTCTTGTAGCCTAAAATGACCAATAAAAAATGTTAAATGGAAATTTATTCAATAACTCATGTCATGTCAAGTAGGGTGGAAAACCAAATTTTATTGAGCAAAAGTATTATAGAACATGTGTGTGACACCTAAATAATGTTTGAAGTACAAACTCTGTAGATGACAATGCAACTCTTGCTGTAGAAAAATAATGTGACTAGCTAGTATTTCTAATGGCTTGGAAATGGAACTTGAAGTCAAATTTAGCTCAAGACTTGGAAGAATTTTATGTTTGAAAATAGTGTGACAATGCCATGTTGATGAATTAATTCTACAAAATCTATTTAAAGGTCAACGCTGTGTTTTTGCTCCTTATGGCGGACGCTGTTGATACCGAGACCCACTTGTGTTTTGCTCTCGTTTGGCTATGCAGAACTCGCGCAGTGTGCTTTCTCCCTCTTTTCCACACCCTGTCGGTGCAAGGAGCATACCATGGCTGACGATCTCCCCACCTCGTGACACGCCAATGTTTCCATTCCACTCCACCTCCACTTCCTGGCGCGCAGCACCACCACCTCTATTCGCCACTATAAGATGCCCTTTCTCTCCCCCTTCATCGCCATCCCCCCTCGAATCCGCAGCAGAGCTATGAAATCCAGTCATTCGTGGAACTTGGGTCGTCAGTCAGAGGTGATTGTGTAATCTGAGAAGAAGGGATATATTTTTATCGAAGAAGTTCAAGTCCACCGTTGATTACTTTGGTCTTAGGATTCAGGATGATTGAGTTCTTAGTCTCATGTTTCTAGATCTATTGGGCATACGCCATGTTCTGGGTGATCATTTTTTGTTCTTCCTCCATTGTCCCCGTCTATCCTGACTTCTGGATTAAGCTTTTGGTTGTACTAGGTTTGTTCTTAATCGTGTATCTCTAGATTTCTAAGTGGTTTAGTATTTGAAGTCGTGTGATCTCCCATCTAATTTTAGATCTATGAAGTATAATCACATTTTCCCTACTCTGACTATGCTTCGAATCTTGGGACAAAATTTTGTTTAAGGGGGTAGAGCTATGACACCCTCGGTGTTATGCCCTAAGCAAACTACTAAATCACGTCATGAGCATCATATTTATCTAATAATGAATGTGATAGAAGGTGTTGATAAATTTCTTGTAGCCTAAAATGACCAATAAAAAATGTTAGATTGAAATTTATTCAATAACTCATGTCATGTCAAGTAGGGTGGAAAACCAATTTTTATTGAGCAAAGTATTATAGAACATGTGTGTGACACCTAAATAAGGTTTGAAGTACAAACTCTGTAGATGACAATGCAACTCTTGCTGTAGAAAAATAATGTGACTAGCTAGTATTTCTAATGGCTTGGAAATGGAACTTGAAGTCAAATTTAGCTCAAGACTTGGAAGAATTTTAAGTTTGAAAATAGTGTGACAATGCCATGTTGATGAATTAATTCTATAAAATCTATTTAAAGATCAATGCTATGTTTTTGCTCCTTATGGCGAATGCTATTGATACCGAGACCCATTTGTGTTTCGCTCTCATTTGGCTGTGCAGCACTTGCGTAGTGCGCTTTCTCCCTCTTTTCCACACCCTATTGGCTCTTGACTCCCACCCTCACTCTTGTACTAGACCCCCCGTTTCCCCTCCTTTTTCTTCTTTTGGGGACACAGCTGCTCGGACGCCTCCTCATCGAGTGAATCCCCTCCCCTCCTCCTTTTTCCTCCCTCCACTCAAGCTCACACAGGGAGCACACCGTGGCTGATGGTCTCCCCACCTCATGACTCGCCAATGTTTCCCTTCCACTCCACCTCCACTTCCTGGTGCGTAGCACCACCACCTCTGTTCGCCACTATAAGATGCCCTTTCCCTCCCCCTTTATCCCCATCCCCCCTCGAATCCACAGCAGAGCTATGAAATCTAGTCATTCGTGGAACTAGGGTCATCAGTCAGAGGTGATTGTGTAATCTAAGAAGAAGGGATCTTTTTTTATCGAAGAAGTTCAAGTCCACCGTTGATTACTTTGGTCTTAGGGTTCAAGATGATTGAGTTCTTAGTCTCCTATTTCTAGATCTATTAGGCATATGCCATGTTCTGGGTGATCATTTTTTGTTCTTCCTCCATTGTCCCCGTCTATCCCGACTTCTAGATTAAGCTTTTGGTTGTACTAGGTTTGTTCTTAATCATGTATCTCTAGATTTCTAAGTGGTTTAGTATTCGAAGTCGTGTGATCTCCCATCTAATTTTAGATCTATGATGTATAATCACATTTTCCCTACTCTAACTATGTTTCGAATCTTGGGACAATTTTGTTTAAGGGGGTAGAGCTATGACACCCTTGGTGTTACGCCCTAAACAAACTACTAAATCATGTCATGAGCATCATGTTTATCTAATAATGCATGTGATAGAAGGTGTTGATAAATTTCTTGTAGCCTAAAATGACCAATAAAAAATGTTAGATTGAAATTTATTCAAGAACTCATGTCATGTCAAGTAGGGTGGAAAACCAATTTTTATTGAGCAAAGTATTATAGAACATGTGTGTGACACCTAAATAAGGTTTGAAGTACAAACTCTGTAGATGACAATGCAACTCTTGCTGTAGAAAAATAATGTGACTAGCTAGTATTTCTAATGGCTTGGAAATGGAACTTGAAGTCAAATTTAGCTCAAGACTTGGAAGAATTTTAAGTTTGAAAATAGTGTGACAATGCCATGTTGATGAATTAATTCTATAAAATCTATTTAAAGATCAATGCTATGTTTTTGCTCCTTATGGCGAATGCTATTGATACCGAGACCCATTTGTGTTTCGCTCTCATTTGGCTGTGCAGCACTTGCGTAGTGCGCTTTCTCCCTCTTTTCCACACCCTATTGGCTCTTGACTCCCACCCTCACTCTTGTACTAGACCCCCCGTTTCCCCTCCTTTTTCTTCTTTTGGGGACACAGCTGCTCGGACGCCTCCTCATCGAGTGAATCCCCTCCCCTCCTCCTTTTTCCTCCCTCCACTCAAGCTCACACAGGGAGCACACCGTGGCTGATGGTCTCCCCACCTCATGACTCGCCAATGTTTCCCTTCCACTCCACCTCCACTTCCTAGTGCGTAGCACCACCACCTCTGTTCGCCACTATAAGATGCCCTTTCCCTCCCCCTTTATCCCCATCCCCCCTCGAATCCACAGCAGAGCTATGAAATCTAGTCATTCGTGGAACTAGGGTCATCAGTCAGAGGTGATTGTGTAATCTAAGAAGAAGGGATCTTTTTTTATCGAAGAAGTTCAAGTCCACCGTTGATTACTTTGGTCTTAGGGTTCAAGATGATTGAGTTCTTAGTCTCCTATTTCTAGATCTATTAGGCATATGCCATGTTCTGGGTGATCATTTTTTGTTCTTCCTCCATTGTCCCCGTCTATCCCGACTTCTAGATTAAGCTTTTGGTTGTACTAGGTTTGTTCTTAATCATGTATCTCTAGATTTCTAAGTGGTTTAGTATTCGAAGTCGTGTGATCTCCCATCTAATTTTAGATCTATGATGTATAATCACATTTTCCCTACTCTAACTATGTTTCGAATCTTGGGACAATTTTGTTTAAGGGGGTAGAGCTATGACACCCTTGGTGTTACGCCCTAAACAAACTACTAAATCATGTCATGAGCATCATGTTTATCTAATAATGCATGTGATAGAAGGTGTTGATAAATTTCTTGTAGCCTAAAATGACCAATAAAAAATGTTAGATTGAAATTTATTCAAGAACTCATGTCATGTCAAGTAGGGTGGAAAACCAATTTTTATTGAGCAAAAGTATTATAGAACATGTGTGTGACACCTAAATAAGGTTCGAAGTACAAACTTTGTAGATGACAATGCAACTCTTGTTGTAGAAAAATAATGTGACTAGCTAGTATTTCTAATGGCTTTGAAATGGAACTTGAAGTCAAATTTAGCTCAAGGCTTGGAAGAATTTTAAGTTTGAAAAAAGTGTGACAATGCCATGTTGATGAATTAATTCTAGAAAATCTATTTAAAGGTCAATGCTACGTTTTTGCTCCTTATGGCATACAGTATTGATACCAAGACCCACCTGTGTTCCGCTCTTGTTTGGCTATGTAGCACTCGCACAGTGCGCTTTCTCCCTCTTTTCCACACCCTATCGGCTCTCGACTACCACCCTCACTCTTGTACCGGACCCCCCTTTTCCCCTCCTTTTTCTTCTTTTGGGGACACAGCTACTCGGACGCCTCCTCATTGAGTGAATCCCCTCCCCTCCTCCTTTTTCGTCCCTCCACTCAAGTTCGCATAGGGAGCGCACCAGGGCTGATGATCTCCCTATCTCATGACTCACCAGTGTTACCCTTCCACTACGCCTCCACTTCCTTGCATGCTACATCGCCGCCTCTCTTTGCCACTATAAGATGTCCTTCCTCTCCCCCTTCATCCCCATCCCCCCTCGAATCCAAAGTAGAGCTACAAAATCCAATCTTCGTTTGTGGAACTAGGGTCGTCAGTTAGAGGTGATTGTGTAATCTGAGAAAAAGGGCTCTGGTTTTCGTCGAACAAGTTCAAGTCCACCATTGGTTAGTTTGGTCTTAGGGTTCAAGATGATTGAGTTCTCAGTCTCCTATTTCTAGATCTGTTGGGCATACGCCATGCTCTAGGTGATCATTTTCTTGTTATTCCTCCATTGTCCCCGTCTATCCTGACTTCTGGATTAAGCTTTTGGTTGTACTAGGTTTGTTCTTAATCATGTATCTCTAGATTTCTGAGCGGTTTACTATTCGAAGTCATGTGATCTCCTATTTAATTTTAGATCTATGAAGTGTAATCACATTTTCCCTATTCTGACTATGCTTCGAATCTTGGGACAAGATATTGTTTAAGGGGGTAGAGTTATAACACCCTTGGTGTTACGCTCTAAACAAACTACTAAATCATGTCATGAGCATCATGTTTCTATAGCAATGCATGTGATAGAAGGTGTTGATAAATTTCTTGTAGCCTAAAATGACCAATAAAAAAATGTTAAATGGAAATTTATTCAATAACTCAAGTTATGTCAAGTAGGGTGGAAAACTAATTTTTATTGAGCGAAAGTATTATAGAACATGTGTGTGACATCTAAATAAGGTTTGAAGTACAAACTTTGTAGATGACAATGCAACTCTTGCTGTAGAAAAATAATGTGACTAGCTAGTATTTCTAATGGCTTGGAAATGGAACTTGAAGTCAAATTCAGCTCAAGACTTGGAAGAATTTTAAGTTTGAAAACAGTGTGACAATGCCATGTTGGTGAATTAATTCTAAAAAATCTAGTTAAAAGTCAATGTTGTGTTTTTGCTCCTTATGGTAGACTGATGTACCCTCTTTAGCATGGTCTAGGTAGTTTAGCTTCAAATGTGTTAGGTTGGTTTTTAGACACGCTTTAAAATTCATGCACGTCATATGCCTAGCCTGTGAGCACGGTCACCTCGCGCGGCCGCTCGGCGTCGCGTGGCTGGCCGTGTCCTACGCGCCGCGGTGCCAAGCCCGATCGGCCTATCTGGCCATGGGTTGGTCATGGCCGGCCCTAGTGGGCCTCTGTCTTTGCCCTACAGTTGCTGGCAGTCATGTTGCTGCCACTGCTGCCGCCCTTCCCGCCTCACGCTGTGGTGCTACTGCTATCCTTCTTGCCATCACACGCGTGGGCTTGTCCCTACTGCTGGCATCGTCACCTCACCATCACGTCCGCGCTCTCTGCAATTCTATGCCGCTGCCTAGCACTACCACTACACCATGCGCACATGGCGCATTCGCTGCACTAGCACATGGCCATGCTTGCAGCCGTGGTATCACCACGTGCGCCTTAGCCCGCCACGACAGTTGTACTCCCAACCATCATCATCTTTAAGCATGTTGCGCCGATGTGCAAGCTGACCCGCTCCCTCCCCTTCCTTGTCGTTTCGACCTGACGCGACGCCGTTCATTAAGTCTAGTAGGGAGACATCACCATAACTCGATTCGCCACGTCTCTAGCTCCATCTTTAAGCCACCAAGCCACCCAGCCCCATTGGGCCATGATTGGAGTGTGGCCAAGCTCCAATTTGTTATTTTCCTCACCATCGAGTCATTATGGTCATGCTCGGTTGGTGTGGGTGGCAACTACCCTCAAAGCCATTAGAGGCTAGCCCAGCTACGCCATTAGCTTCGCTTCAAGTCCCTTTGCATCCTGCGCACCTCGACCAAACCACTACCCCTACCTGGTGCTGCTGTCGCAGCCATGTTCGCCGCGGTGCGCCGCTGCACGGCTTGATCGCACGTGGTCAGCCCTCCTTCACCATCCTCTACTCCAACTATCACTTTGGCCGAGTCCACAGTAAGCTCCTAATGCTCAACCGCTAGCTGGTTAGGCCTGTAGCTACCCTAACTCACTAGAGCGGTTGTGCCACCATCGTGGATGGCCATGTGTCGCTGCAGCCCTCACCAGTGAGCCCTCACACGTCGCTCCACCCAGCATAGTCATTTAGGTCAGGGATGGCGATCGACGCCCTGTGCCGCTGCTTGCCACCCTGTGCCGTTGCTCACCGCGCCTCCGCATGCCATGCCTCGGGGATGTGCATGGGGAAATTAGGAAGAACCTAGGGGGCTAAATGAGATTGTCAGAGAGAGGGGAGATTAGTGATTGGATTCCGTTGTAGTTCAGATAAAAGCTCGAGGGCTCCTTTGCAAAATTGGAAGCGCACATGGGTTCCTCCGTGCAGTGGGCCACGTCCATGCGGGCTACGCCGTAGTGGGCCACGCTGGGCCGCTTGTCTTTTTTCTTTTTGGATAAATTAGTTAGTATTTTCTAATTAGATTTTGAGCTGTTCTATGGTAATTAATATAAATTAAAGTGGATGTCCAAAAATTATAAAACTAATTTTGTTAGCTTCCTAAAATCATAATCTATCTGTTAGTGTGTTTGGTTCACATAGCTCTAAAATATTTCAAGGTTGCTCTAAATAATATAACATGCTTTAATATTATTAAAGTATGAACTTGTACAAATTTTTATGATTAACCTGTGCTAGTCTTAATTCTAGAAATTTTATAGTAAATTTCCTAGTATTATTATAGGTTCACTGTAATTTTTGTAGCTCCAGAATAATTAGTTTGCTAAAACACTTGTGGGAAAATAATGTCGTATAAGATAAGTGGATACAAAGCCTAGTACATTAGTCATTAGAGCTATCTCGTTAGCTTGAGAGGTGTAATCTTATGATAAGAGTTGTGATTGCCGTTGGTTAATTATGTTTTCTGCATTGCGTCTACGTATATCATAATAGGGGCAACGATGGATCATGGAGTCGACCGTAAAAGTAGAAAAGATGGAGCCTTGGTGATCGTGTCGTCCTAATGGAATGCTAATCCTTAGTTATATCTTGCCTAGGCAAGCCCCGGTGCCTAACCCCTATTATTCTGCACTTTATCTTATGATTGTGCATTAAGTTTTAAGGAGTTGATTGAAAACCACTTGCATATATCCTTACCCTATGAGTCCTACTAGTATGTCAGGATCGTGTAGATTGCTATGCTATAGTATCCGGTAGAAGTCGAGTGATTACCTGTCACTCGCGAGAGATTGGAAAGATATTGTTGTTGTTATTATATTACTATCACATGGAAAATATATAGAGGATAATTGGAGACCGGGCAGAATGGTACTTTAGAGCTGGACTTGGTTAGGCATTTGAGCGAGGCCTAGGTTGCATTTGTTCCTCCTGTGTTGGTTAAGGACCATAAGTTGCTGTGGATGGTAGTCAGGTCACAGACTTATTATCCTGAGCACATACTTGCTTATGGGAGCGAGAAGGCTCATTACGCTCTTGTCGTGGGTTCTGGCTCTTTTTGGACCGACTGATTGGAGGCAGGGAAAGGTGGAGGTCTAAGCACCGTACTGAGACCGGGTCTCAAGTGTGGGGGCTTGGAGTCCAAGTTTGTCCGGAGACCTAGACCCCTCAACCAGAGTGGAATGGGTTGGTCTCATTTGTGCCTAGGGTACAAGCAAGGCATGTGTTTTGGGGTACCTAGTTGTGACACATTGATTCATGAATTGCCATTTCTATGAGACAGTATGACTCAGTTATGGTCTAGCACTGTAGTAAGAACTAGAATATGAAAGATGGTAAAAATGGTTCTGATTGCTTACCACCTGCTTGAAAGTATCATAGGTGCTTACATAGAATGGTTAGTTAATGAACTAATGATGACTGCTAATAAAATTGAATATAAGGACGCACGTTTAGTAATGCTTCCTATAGATGCAATAACCAGCGAGCCAAATAAGCCTTGCATATCCTTGGAGTCTTTTACTTTCCTCCTATCGGGTAAGTCTTGCTGAGTATAATCTGAGTACTCGGGGTTTTATTCCCCCTGTTGCAGGTGACAGGTGGATGTTAGAGCTGACTTTTGTGTGTGGAAACCTCCTAGTGGGCTTAGAGAGGATTCCTTTCACACTACAATTGTAGTTTCACACTGCGATCAGTAGTGTTTATTTATAACCCTCACTAAAGGTTTTATAAGAAAAGATATAAAATCTACTAGCATATCTTGTATATAAATAGCCACTGTGTTAATGCTTCATCATGTCAGTAAATTAATCTTTGTTTCTGGTGTGACTCTGATCATATGTTATTTTCCGCTGTAAGATAAAACTTGTGAACCTAAAATGTATAAACTCTTTTACATTTAAAACTGTCTTAATTTTGCTATTGTATTCAACTTGTTTAAGTACTCTAATGTTGTAATAAAGTGATGTAAGAAATGGTTAAGAATATTGTAAGCTTTATTCTCTCATTTATGATCCTAATGAAAAAATGAGGATTTTCGAGTTCTCCCTTGGGGTGTGCTCAACAGAACAACATGATTTAGTGCACTCTCTTGGTACTTAGTGTCTAATGGAGGATAAGTACCCTTGAGAGGGCATTAGATTAGGTGGTTCTGCCACAGGTGACTCTGATGATGTTGCTTTTTCCTTCCACACCTGCTTGGTCTATGGACTTGACTTTGGTGGAGTAGGTTCATCTTTCACATTTTCTTCGGGTTCTTCATCTTCTTCCCATCTATTCTTTGGGGATTGATTCTTCCATCATTGGGATGATCGGTGTCTCCTCCTAGAGTGGGTCTTCTTTGGTTGCTCATAAGTGGTATAACTATTGAAATAGTTGCATACCTTTTCTCCTGGGAATTGGAAGTGGACTTTGTCTAGATCCAATGTAGATGATCACTGCTTATGGTGTTGAGGAATGGCCTTTCAAGGATGATGGGTGTGTCATCTTCTTTTTCTCTCATGTCTAGAACCATGAAGTTGGTAGGGGCATAGTGATCATGTATTCTCACTATGACATATTTGGCTATTCCCTCTAGAAATCGGATTGATTGATCCACCATCTTCAATTGCATATATGTAGGGAACAAAGGTTCATCACCAAATAAGTATTCATATGTTACCTTGGACATTATATTGACACCTGATCCAATGTCATAGAAGGTCTTGTGGAATATTCTTTATCTAATAGTACACTCGATCGTGGGTACGACTAGATCATCTTTCTTGGTAAGGTATGGTGAAGCGAGGAGTTGGTCATCCTCTAATTGGAGTGTGTTGATCATGTTGACTGACTCTTCTTGTGGCTATCTTGCCTTGTTCTTCCTTCTTCTCCCTTTGTTTTTCTTCTTGCTTATTGTTTCCTCTTCGGGTAGGTATGGCGTCTGTGGATGTCCAGGAGATTGTAAGATACTGATTCTTGAAAGAAAACTTCTCCTTTTTATCCTTGATTATGAAGCAGATTTTGGCACTATACGCGTAGATGATGGCTTTTGCGATGCTCAAGAAAGGTCGCCCAAGATAATGGGTGCCCTTACATCTCCACATGTTTCCAAAACTACAAAGTCTACTGGGAACATATGATTATCGCACTTAGAACAATGGCATCTTCAAGAACTCCCTTGGGGTAGCAAAGTGACTGATCTACAAGCTGCAAATGCATATTTATGTACAACAAAGTATCTCCATTAATTTAATCATATATTACCTTTAGCATAATGTTGACACTTGATCCAAAGTCACAGATAGCTTCTTGCAAAATATGTGGTCCAATGGCGACGGGGATGACAGGTCTCCCCTGGATCGCTCTTCTTTTTAAGCAAAGAATAATCTATCCACCTTCCCATCGATGGTTGTATACAGTAGTATGCTGCATTGTGAATATCTATAAGATTTGTAGTTTCTAGATCTTTTGGTTGCCCTAAAATCTTACCTTTGTCGGTCAGAGGAACAACAGCCGCCAGCTGATCTATTTATGATTC
Source organism: Miscanthus floridulus (assembly GCF_019320115.1). Taxonomy (NCBI): domain Eukaryota; kingdom Viridiplantae; phylum Streptophyta; class Magnoliopsida; order Poales; family Poaceae; genus Miscanthus; species Miscanthus floridulus. Next base: position 51,338,811 of record NC_089583.1, on the reverse strand, counting down.
TATCATTTTATTAAAGCTATGCTGGTTCTTAATGGCAGAGGAGAAGCTATCCATTCTATTATTTATGTTTTCTAAGATCTTATCATTCGAAGCTAGTTTTCTAGATGAGCCCTCCATAATTTTAGCTTGGCTAGAAATCAATTTCTCTCAAGGGTGGTTGATTATTGAAATTATTATAATTATTACCTTGATAGTTACCTTGGTAGTTTGGCCTTTGTTGTTGATTCCATCTTTGATTTTGTTGAGGACAAAAGTAGTTGTTGACAAAGTTTACATCCTCATGCATTACAGGGCAATTGCTCCCTGAATGCCTAGTGTTTCCACACTCTTCACACGTCCATGTGGGAATCACGAATGTGCATGACTTCTTTCTTCTCATTAGCTCGGTCTTCAAGTTTCCTCATGAGCATATCCATCTTGGCAGATAGCATGTCTACCTCCTTGAGTTGATGCATACCTCCACCTCTCTTGCAGATCTAAAGACGTTCTTCATTCCAACCTTGGTTGGAGGCCATCTTCTCTATGATAGCTATTGCACCTAGGGACTATGAGTGACAGGAAAGCACCTCCAGCAATAGTATCCATGTTCTCATAGGTATTGTTGGTCAACCCATGGTAGAAAGTCTACATGAGTAGCCAATTTTCCTATCCCATGATGAGGACATTCTGATATATAATCTTGAAAGTGTTCCCATGCCTCTAGGGCAGATTCATCATGCTATTATTGAAAGCTTGAAATTCTCCCACACAAAGCATTGGTCTTGCCTATGGGAAAGAACTTGGCTAGGAAGGCAGTGGAGCAGTTATCCCATGTAGTATTTCTACCTTTATTGGTGTAGAACAATTACTTTGTCTTCCCCAAGAGTGAGAATGAGAAAAGGTGGAGAAATATGGTGTCTCTAGGTCACTCCCTTGAAGCTAAAAGTGCTACAGATCTCCAGGAAGTGTTGGAGATGAGCATTCGCATCTTCATGTGCCTTTCCACAAAATTGATTGGCTTGCACCATGTTGATGAGAGCTGGCTTGAGACTCGCATCTTCATGTCCCCCACAATGACTGTTGGTCCAGTACGAATGTTGGCCATAGTTGGAGCAGAGAACTCACTGGAGAGTCTTGTCAGCCATGGCTTCAAAACTGGTGATTAAGCTCCACCTGGTCTAGTTGTCTTCCGATTCTAAAGCTTAGAACTTTCTTGAGTTTAGCTCTAGTTCTCCTGATTAATGCTTCTAGATCTTCAACGTAGTTTGTCGAAAGGTCAAAACTAGTCATACATTACCCAGCATAAGATATAAAAGTAGACAGAACAAAGGTAAGCCTATTTGAGCAGAGGTTAATGGTTATCTTGATCACATCAATAAGTATAAGTTTATCAATATTTGTCTACTGCCTAGCTATCTTCCTCAGCAACGGCACCATAAATGCTTGTTGGTATTTATTAATTTGTCACTTGTTTAAGTAGTCACCTAATGATTGTTGACACTTCTTAGCATCACCTTTACTAATTTGTTATCCCTAGCAATGGTGCGAGAAATACTTATTGGTACTACCTAGTGCCACCTCTAGAATGACACTAAGAAGTACTTTAGTATTTCATGTGACTAGATAGAATATATATCAATGAAAGAAATCTGCAAGTGCATAGATAATTATACCATTATAGCACTTCACCTAGGAGTATTCTAGGTATCATTATTTATATTTTTCCCACAAGGAAGGACGGGCAGTTGGAATATATTGATAACTTATACACATGATGGAGAAATAAACCATAACCAAACTTCTACTCACAACAGGGGTAACTCAAGAGATAAATGCATATGAATGGCAAGTAATAACTAATCATTGATCACCTAGAGTACTCCTTTCTATGGCATTAGCATGGCTAACTAGAATATTAGATGAATAATTCCTAGGTCATTCTTAATTACAAGTCAAAGCATACACTGATTAGTGCAATTACACTTAGTAGTCATGGTTAATATCAACTTCATATCTACACATAAGGGATATTACTAAGGAAGATTAAGAACAGGGCTTGTCTTCCTTCGTAACTAGATCCTACTTGTCCTATATTCGGGAGTGGACTACAAAGGACTCAATGGGAGTGTCACATCCATGATCTACCACATGATCTAGAATATAGGGTGCATCCGCAAGTAAACAACATATAAGCACCATGCTTACACAATGTCGACCACTCACCCCTAGATCAAAAGAATGAGCGCTATACTGAACTTACGCATGAACACGATGATAATCTAACTATACTAAGCATATAATCAAAGTAGATAATGAACATGATAACTAGGAACATGATTAATACAAAGAACAATGTCATAATAATTGTAGCAAACATATAAAAGTATTAACAGATACAAAAAAGGGGGTACAAATGCTATACCAAGCCACTCTCTTGACACTGACCAGGAACCCAAGCGAAGCTTGCCTCCCTCTAAACCAAGCCTAGCTAGCTATGCCCTAGAATATGGTGGAGCTCTGAGGATGATTAGGGTTTCTATCTTCTCAAATGACTTGATCAGGGTTTCGATTCTTGATGCCTTAGGGGGAGTGGCTAGGGGTTGGTATATATAGGCCAGAGCATCAATCCTGAGCTCTCAGGATCAAACCGACTTGAATAAATGGTGTAGATGCAATCTAGGAGGCGGTGGAGAACTAACATAACAAGAAGGAGGCTGACAGGTGGGGCCATAGACTAGGTCGATCTGTAGCTAGGACCGGCTGGTCCCACCTTGTGGCCCCTCAGCCCTCCACTTTGGTGTAGGTGTCCTCTAGAACCTTCTAGAGCTATTTATGCGATGATTAAGCATGATTAATTCTGACATCTATGTCCACCTTGACTGGTTTTCTGGATAAACCATACAGAAAACATAGATTCACCAAACTCAGTGGAATTTGTTAGTTTAAACCCTTAGACCTATGTTGGTAATTATATTCATTCCCTTATACAAGTTATATTGATGGTTTATAATGTTTTTATCTACCATCAACAATAGCCCATGCCTCTCTTCTACAACAAAACTTTTCAAGTGAGATGTTAACCAGAACTTGGAGCATTTATTTGGTAGAAATCCTAACAAATATATTTTTTGTGACTATTCCCAATGTAGGAGTAAAACATTTTTGGGTAGATGGAAAGCATGTTTTTGCGTACTCCTAGTGTAGGAGCAATAGATATGTGTGGTGTGTACGTGATCTTGATCTTGAGAGCATGATAAGTTTCTCAACAAGGGTCACAAGGCTTGACCAAACTTAATGCAGTAGCAAGTAGTATATGTAGAAGGTTTTCATAATCTAAATGTCATATGTGGCTTTGATAGGACATTGCTCTACCACAAAAGAGAGGTATAGCTATTCTTTGAACTTTTTGAAATAATATTCTCCAATAGCAAGACATCAAGAATCAAGTTCTCATTATTCTACTATATCTCATTCCACAACAACCTAAGTAACACTAGGTCCATAATAATAAGTTCCCAATAGTAGCAAGACTTCCTAGTAAAAGTATTATGTAAATCTATCCTTCAAGTTATGACAAAAATAAACTTTCCTTATGTTTTAAAGTTGTTTATCAAAGGATTTTCAATTCGGTTCTAAATAGAAAGCGAGATAGTTAAAATAGATCATACGAAGAAGCAAACCTAATCATGGACTGAAACACTGAGGCGAGGTGCCACTGGGCTGGCCTAGCTAGCCCATAGGGGTGGTTAGGCGGCCCACTTTCAGGCCTATTCGCGTCCAACTTTGGCAGTACGTTGTCCTTGTTCCAGTTGCTTTCTAAAATTCATGATCTTTGCACTTGGATCTTGTTTTGTTGTCATAGTGTCCTTCCCCCACACTTGTTTCCTATTTACCTTTATGCACAACTTGTGGAGAAAAACACATATCCAAAAATAGAGAGTAGATAATAACAAGATTTGATTGATATCATAAGGCACATTATTACAACCTCAGCCTAAACAAACTTTAACTAGCTAACACAATCTCTGAGCTAACATGATCTAATCAAATGACCTAAACAATCAACCAAAGCATGCCTTATTTATCAACAATTAACTCTAAATTCTTATATTTGTCCTGATTGACAACATAGCGGCGGAGGATGGTGAGCTCGTATTCTAAATCCTTATGATAGATGTGCTCTTGATCGATCCTATGCTGCAAAGCATTGGTGTATTCGGTAAGGTTTTGGATCTTGCTATTCAGAGTTGTAACGGTTATCTATTGGCGCTTCTCATCATTCTCTTGGGCAGCAGGTGGCGCTCTCTTCTTCTTCTTCTCCTTTGGCGGCACCACCTTGACTTGTTCTGGCATAGCACGGACACCATCTATGGTCACACGAGGAGTGACCGACTTGTACTTGGCACAGGTGACATCCCCAAACTTTTTGGTATTCACCCCCATCAACCTCTCATTCGGCTTGGGTGGAAGGAGGTTGATCTCCATGGGCACCTTGATCGGCTTTGGTGCATCTAGCTAGCAGTGGCTTGTCTTGTAGAAGTAGACAAGGCGGTGGCGAAGCGATGACCGGATGATAGATGGCTTGGGCTGAAGTAGGACTGGCTAGGGGGGATGGGAGCTATCTCTCATGGCTAGAATGATGCTCAGCGCTAGAGCATCAGGCTTCTTGTTGAGATCAAGTCCAAAGGGGACGATTTCTCTTCCGACCATTGGAACTTGGGAGGAGGAAAGCTTTGTTGCTGCTAGAGATGAAAGGCATTGTTGGGATGGCTTGGGAGGCAAGCAGGGCTTCTTTATATAGGGGGGAGAAAAGGCAATAGGGGGTTAAGATCTATCTATAAGGGGTCTCGTAATGAGGGATGATCAAATGGCTCAGAAATCTAGAGAATTATGTGAGATAATGATGAAAGGTTTGTGAGCCAATTTAGCGGAGGCGAGGGGGCTAACAATGGGACTGGGTGGCCCTAGTAGTAGGCCAGCTAGCCTCTCCTATTGCTACCTCACTGGTCGCATTTTTTCGTTATGCCTTATAACTGCTTAATCTAATCCCAAAAAAACATGTTACCGCGTTACGAATCGTAAGGAGGCTAGAGATGAAAAATCTATGGCAAAGTAATGAAATCTACCTCATCCAAATCCTTAGGTGGGTTTTTTAGGTTCTAGAAAGATTTTGAGACGATGACCATTTACCTTGAATAATGTACCTTCATCATTTTGATGTGTTATCGCTCCATGCGACGATGTGCTTATGACTTTGAATGGTCCTTCCCATTTGCTCCAAAGTTTTACGTGCCCAAATAACTTCACCTTGGAATTAAAAAGTAATACCTTATCTCCTGGGGTGAACTCCTTCTTCATGATCCTCTTATCATGCCATCTCTTCATTCTCCCCTTGTATATCTTGGCATTGTGATAAGCTTATTCACGCCATTCATCAAGCTCAGAGAGTTGCTTCTTTCTTTTTGTTCCTACAAGCTCCTAAATCCATATTCCATCGCTTGATGGCTTAGTGAGCCTTGAATTCTAGCTCAATAGGTAGATGACAGGATCTTACCATAGACAAGATTGTATGGTGACATCCCAAGGGGTGTTTTATAGGCTATTCGATAGGCCCATAACGCATCGAATAATATATCCTTCCATGCTAGTCCCCATCTCATTGACCATCTTCTATAGAATGTTCTTGATTTGTTTGTTTGATGTTTCTGCTTGGCCACTTGTCTGACAGTGATATGGAGTAGCGATGTTGTGATGGATCCCATGTTTCGACAAGTACTTGCGAAAGTTCTTGTCAATGAAGTGAGTGCCTCCATCACTAATTACCATTCTTGAAACACCAAAGCGAGGAAATATTGTTTCTTCAAACATCTTCTTGGATCTCTTGGCATCAGTAGCTCTACATGGCATGGCTTCAACCCACTTGGAGACATAGCCAACTGCCACCTAGATGTACTCATAATTCTTCAACTTTGGAAATGGTCCCATGTAGTCAATACCCCAGACATCAAAAAGTTCGATCTGGAGGTTGTTGGTGAGTGGCATGGCATCTCTTGAATTGATGTTCCCGTGCCTTTGACATGATCCACACATCCAGATAAAGTCATTCGTATCTTCATACATGGTTGGCCAAAAGAATCCACTTTGCCAGATCTCTGCATGAGTGTGGAATGCACCATAATGTCCTCCATAAGGTGATGATGTGTGACATTGTTCTATGATCTTGATGTCTTCTTCTACTGGTACACATCTTCTGAGTAGATTGTCAGAGCAGACTCTATAGACATACGGCTCATCCCATATGTGGGGATAACTTTTGTAGATGAGCTTCCTTTTGTTCTCCCCTGGTGCTACATAACCTGCAACCATAAAATTGACAATATTTGCGTACCAGGGGTCAGATTTCAGTGATCTTGATGAGCATGTCATCCCGCAGTGAATCATTGATGGACAATTCCTACAGATTCTCAAACTATATTCTGGACAAGTGATCAGCAACAGAATTTTGTACTCCCTTTTTATCTTTAATTTCTGAATCAAATTCTTGGAGTAACAAAATCCATCTTATAAGTCATAGTTTATCATCTTTCTTAGTGAGCAGGTATTTCAAAGCAGCAGCATCAGTGTAAACAATCACCTTAGCTCCTACTAAGTAAGATCTAAACTTGTCTATAGCAAAAATAATAGCCAGGAGTTTGTTTTCAATTGTTGTAAAATTAAGTTGAGGTCCTATCAGAGTTTTACTAGCATAGGCAATTACATGATGCTTCTTATCTTTTGTTTAAACCAAAAATGCCCCCATAGCATAACCACTTGCATCACACATAATTTCAAAAGGTAACGACAAATTAGGGGGTTGAATGGTTGGTGCAGAGATGAGTGCTTTCTTAAGAATTTTCAAAGATTTCAAGCATACATCATCAAATTCAAAGGGAACATCCTTGGCCAAAATATTTGTAAGTGGTCTAGCAATATGTGAAAAGTCTTTTATAAAACGGTGATAAAATCCCGCATGGCCAAGAAAATTGTGGATCCCTCTGATACTTACGGGAGGATGTAACTATTCAATTACTTCTATTTTAGCTCTATCTACCTCAATCCCTCGTTCAGACACCAAGTGTCCAAGCACTATGCCTTCTCTAACCAGGAAATGACATTTTTCCCAATTAAGGACTAAGTGCTTTTCCTCACATATTTGCAAAACCTTGTCTAAGTTTTTGAGACAATCATCAAAAAGTTTTCCGTGAACAAAAAAAACATCCATGAAAACTTCCATGATTTCTTCAATCATATCAGAAAATATAGACATCATGCATCTTTAAAAAGAAGCTAGAGCATTACATAGTCCAAAAGACATTCTACGATAAGCATACGTTCCATATGGACATGTGAAGGTGGTTTTCTTTAGTCATCAGGATAGATTGCTATTGGGTGGTAACCCGAATACCCATCAAGGAAATAGAAGAAAGAGTGATTTGCTAGCCGCTCCAATATTTCATCAATGAAGGGCAATAGTAAGTGATCCTTCTATGTTGCCTTACTAAGTTTTGGGTAATCAATGCACATCCATTATCCTATGAAGGATCTTTGTGGAATTAGTTGATTCTTTTCATTTTTTACAACAGTCATGCCTCCCTATTTAGGCACAACTTGCATGGGGCTAACCCACTCACTATTGGGGACAAGATAGATGATCCCGGTGTGCAAAAGTTTTAGAACCTCTTTCTTAACAACCTCTATCATCGCATTGATAAGCATACATTGTGGCTCTCTAGAAGGTATAGAATCGGGGTCTGTAGGGATGCAATGTGTGCAAAAAGCAGAGCTAATTCCCTTAAGATCTTAGAGTGAGTAGCCAAAGGCTGACCAATGCTTTTCTAAGACAGTTAGCAAGCAGGAGAGTTTCTTCCTAAAAAAGTTTATCAATTATGATCATAGGAGAATCCTGATCATTATTGAAAAAAGCATATCTAAGACCAGAAGGCACGGGTTTAAGCACAATGGCTTGCTTAGTGAAAGCTCTAGTTTGGTTTTGGTGAATTGATGAAACCCTAAGTGCTAACCTAGTTTATCAAGTGATCATGAGATAGGTAGCACACTCCAAGTGGTGAAGCAAATGAAGATCATGGCATGATAATGATGATGCCATGATAATGATCAAGTGCTTGGACCTGGAGAGAAGAAAGAGAAAAACAAAAAGCTCAAGGCAAAGGTATAAATTAGTAGGAGCTATTTTGTTTTGGTGATCAAGACACTTAGAGAGTGTGATCACATTTAGGTTTGATAGCCGTACTATTAAGAGGGGTGAAACTCGTATCAGGAATGCAGTTATCAAAGTGCCACTAGATGTTCTAACTCATTGCATATGCATTTAGGATCTAGTGGAATGCTAACACCCTTGAAAATATTTGTGAAAATATGCTAACACATGTGCACAAGGTGATACACTTGGTGGTTGGCACATTTGAGCAAGGGTGAAGAAATTAGAAGTGAAAAGGAGTTAGTCTTGCTAGTCACTGAGCGACCGGACAGTAGGTCTCAGAGAGACCGGCGCATCCGGTCAAGTGTGGTAGCGAAGACGCTGGCGTCGGTCAAACGAACCGGACGCTGGGTCTTGGACTGATCAGACGCTGAGGTCCAGGGTTCGGTCCTATTGTCAGACAAGCGTAGAGAAAAGTCACTGAGTGATCGAACGCTTGCGGGGTCCGATTCAAGCATGACCGGACGCAGTCCGGTCAAAGAAAATCATTTCTGCAACCTTATTGGAAACGACCGGACGCTGGACGATGAGCGTTCGGTCACTTTGTGCGCTGCATCAGGTCAATAGATGACCATTGAAATATGATGAACAGTATTTGAAGTAGGGGACACTGTGGCGTGAATCATGTGACCGGACGCTGAGGGCCAGTGTCCGGTCGATCAGGGCCGGGGCATCCGGTCACCCCGCGTTGTGCCCTAGTGAAGGGGTACAACGACTCTATTTCGGGAGGGCTTCTATTTAAGCCCCATGGCCGATTGAAGCTCATACCTTTGGCCATTTTCATTGACATATCAACCTTGTGAGCTTATCCAAAGCCCTCCCACTCATCTCCATCATAGATTCATCATCTTTGTGAGATTGGGAGAGAATCCAAGTGCATTGCTTGAGTGTTTGCATCTAGAGGCACTTGGTGTTCGTGTTTCGCTACGGGATTTACTTGTTACTCTTGGTGGTTGCCCGCCACCTAGACAGCTTGGAGCAGCGAGGATCATTGAGCGGAGGGCAGGTGATTGTCTTCAGGCTCCGATCGTGGTGATTGTGAGGGGTTCTTGACCTTTCCCTGGCAGGAGAGCCAAAAGGTACTCTAGTGGATTGCTCATGGCTTGTGTGATCCTCATCTTGTGTTGGTTGTGCGGCACCCTATTGAGGGTTTGGCATGTGAAGCCAATTAGCGCATGAACCCCCAAGTGAGTGAATCACCACAACGAGGACTAGCTTGCCGACAAGCAAGTGAACCTCAAGTAAAAAATCATTGTCTTCATCATTGATTCCGAGGTGATTGGTCTTCATTGTTATTCATCCTTGTGATTGATTGGTTCCTTCATCTACATGGTGGTATAACCTTCTTGATCACTCTCTTTACATTACCGCAAACTAGTTGTCAAGCTCTTTAGTGTAGCTAGTTGTGAGAGCTTGCTTGCTTGGTTAGTGTGGCTCTTTAGTTAACCTTTGAGAGCACTCTAACATAGGGTAGTGTCATAGCTATTGAGTGGATAGATACTATCTAAACTAGAATTGTGGTAGGTGGCTTGCTTTTTGAGTAGGCTAGCGCAACACTATGCTTCGCCTCATAATTGTCTAACCATTTTGTTAAGTGTTGTTGTAGAAATTTTTATTAGGCTATTCACCCCCCCCTCTAGCCATTAGGACCTTTCAAGTGGTATCAGAGCTAAGGTCACCGTGATTTGAGGCTTAACAACCTTCAGTGTAAAAATGGCTCAAATCAACAACACCAAGAAGCCACCCCAATTTGATGGCTCCAACTATCTCTATTGGAAGGCTAAGATGACAACTTATATCAAGTCAATCAATATGAAGGTTTGGAAGGATGGTAGAAACAAAGATTGAGATAGAAGATGAAGAGGCTTCCACTGCCAGCCGAAGAGATGCTACTCCTAAAATAATGACATTGCTCTTAGTGCTGGAGATGTTCCATAGGCTTTAAGTGCTTGTCAATGATCTTAAAGCACTTGGTGAAGAGGTGAAGGACAAGGACTTCTCACATAAGTTCTTGAGATGTTTGCCTTCAAGATTTGGTACATTGGTCACCATTCTAGTGAGAAGCAGTTTGGACACCATGACACCAAACCAAGTGTTGGGGGATATAATGACCGATGATACATATAGAGATGATGAAGAGAAGGAAGAAAAGAAGGAGAAGAAAGATGAGAAGAAGGATGACAAGAAGAAGAGCATGGCATTCAAAGCCACATCATCCAAGGGCAAAGCTAAGCAAGAAACATCAAGTGAAGATAATGATTCATGGGATGATGATGATGATGAGAAGATGGCTCTCTTTGTCAAGAGATTTGGCAAGTTCAAGGTGAAGAAGGGCTATCGTGCTAGGAGAAAAAAATCTTCATCCAAGAACAAAGAAGAGTCAAGAAGATGCTTCAAATGTGGAAGCAAAGATCATCTTGTTGCTCAATATCCATACAATAGCGACAATGATGATGACAACAAGAAGAACAAGAAGAAGGACAAGAAGGAAAAGAAAGAGAAGAAGGACAAGATGGCCTTCAAGAAGAAGAGTGGTTCATATGTAGTCACTTGGGATAGTGATGCTTCCTCAAGTGGTGATGATGATGATAGTGATGATGTCAAGACCACCAAGAAGAAGGTTCTTGCAAGCATTGCTATCAATGAGAAGCCTTCTCTCTTTGAATCTTCATCATGCTTCATGGCTAAGGCCACTAAGGTACAATCTTGTGATGATGAAAGTGATGAAGAACATGATGATGAAAATGAACATGAAAATGAAAATGATAGTGATAGTGATAGTGATGATGATGAGCCTACCAAAGATGAATTGTTTGACATGCTAGAAGATGCTAAAGAACATTTTGACATTAAGAGAAGAGAATGCAAAAGCTTGAATAAGGAGGTAAAAGCCCTTAAGCAAGCCCTTGATGAGCTCAAAACAACTCATGAGAGGCTAGAGGAAGCCCATGAGAAACTAGGCAAGGCTCACAAGAAGCTTGAAAAAGCTCATTCTTCTTTGCTTAATGAGCAAAATAAAAAGAAGCATGTTGAAACTTGCAATGTAGGTTTAACTTGTGATATAATTGATGAATCACTATCTATGCCTATCATTGTTCCTCCCACTAACCCTTCTTGTAGTACTTCTACTTCCACCTCATCTAGTAGTGATGGTCTCACTTGTGATGCCTCACTAACTGGTTGAGAATGAGAACCTCAAGAAAGAGGTCAATAAGCTCACTCACACCTTGGCTAAGGCTTATGGTGGTGAGGACCGCTTGCTTATGTGTTTAGGTAGCCAAAGAGCTTCTCTCTACAAAGAGGGATTGGGCTATACCACCAAGAAAGGCAAGGCGGCCTTTGCTCCTCACAAGACTAGTTTTGTGAAGAACAATGGTCGGTTTTGCATTAGTTGCAAGCAAGTTGGTCATAAAGAGCATGAGTGCAAGACCTAAGAGCAAAAATGCTAATGTATCCTCCATTAAGCTTAATTCTTTCTATGTGCTTACTAAGGGTACAAATGGTGTAAAGGCTAAGTTCATTGGTAAACCATGGATGGGCTCAAAGAAGAAAGCCATTTGGGTACCAAAGAGCTTAGTGACTAACCTTCAAGGACCCAAGCAAGTTTGGGTACCTAAAAAGAATTGATCTTCTTTTGTAGGTAAACTATAAAGCTGGAGGAAGGCATTGGGTTCTTGATAGTGGGTGCACTCAATATATGAGCCGGTGATGCAAGAATGTTCAACTCAATCAACACCAATGGCAATGATGGTTATGATAGTATCACATTTGGTGACAATGGCAAAGGCAAGGTCAAAGGGCTTGGTAAGATTACAATATCCAATGACATGAGCATATCCAATGTGTTGCTAGTAGAGAGCTTGAACTTCAATTTGCTATCCGTGGCTCAATTGTGTGATCTTGGATTCAAATGCATATTTGGGTAGATGATGTAGAGATCATAAGTGTAGATGGCTCTAACTTGATCTTCAAAGGCTTTAGATATAAGAATCTCTCCTTGGTTGATTTCAATGCTAGTGAAGCTAGATTATCTACATGCTTGTTCACTAAGTCTAGCATGGGTTGGTTATGGCATAGAAGGCTTGGTCATGTTGGAATGAAACAATTGTATAGATTGGTTAAGCATGACTTAGTCAAAAGGCTTGAAAGATGTTGTGTTTGAAAAGGATAAGCTTTGTAGCTCTTATCAAGCCGGGAAACAAGTTGGAAACACCCATCCTAAGAAAAGCATGATGAAGCACTAGCAAAGCATTTGAGTTATTGCGCATGGATTTGTTTGGGCCAACACAATACAATAGCATTGGTGGCAACAATATGGCTTTGTGATAGTGGATGACTACACTAGATATACATGGGTATTCTTTCTAGTGGACAAAAGTGATGTATTTGCAACATTCAAATCATTTGTCAAGGGCATTCACAATGAGTTTGAAACAACCATCAAGAGAGTTAGAAGTGACAATGGTAGTGAGTTCAAGAACACTAGAATTGATGAGTTATGTGATGAATTTGGAATTAGACATCAATTCTTGGCCAAGTACACTCCACAATCTAATGGCCTTGTTGAGAGGAAGAATAGAATACTCAATGATATGGCAAGGTCTATGCTTAGTGAGTACAATGTGAGTCAATCTTTTTGGGCCAAAGCTATCAACATGGCTTGCTATTGTAGCAACCGTCTCTATTGTCACCCATTGAAAGAGACGACACCATATGAGCTCTTGAATGGTAGAAAGCCCAACATTGCATATTTTCGGGTCTTTGGTTGCAAATGCTATATCTTGAAGAAAGGCACTAGATTGGGCAAGTTTGACAAGAAATGTGATGAAGGATTCCTACTTGGTTATTCCACTACAAGAAAAGCATATAGAGTTTGGAATTTGGATAGTGGTACTCTTGAGGAAGTTCATGATGTTGAATTTGATGAAACCAAGGGTTCACAAGTAGAGAATGAGAACTTGGAAGATGTTAGAGGCATTCAACTTTCAAATGCCACTGAAGAACATGGATATTGGTGAATTGAGGCCTAGGCAAGTAAATGATGATGAAGATGATCAAGTGCAAGTGCGCTCTAACTCAAATATGCAAGATGATACAAATCAAGCTAGTACAAGTGGCTCTCATGATAATGAACAAGATCAAGTGGCTAGTACAATCATCTCAATCCAATGATCAAGCAAGTGCAAGCAATCAAGTTCCAATACTCCAACCAATCAATATTGCAAGAGATCATCCATTGGACACTATCATTGGTGATATTTCAAGAGGTGTGCAAACTATATCAAGATTGGCTTCATTTTGTGAGCATTTCTCATTTGTGTCAACCATTGAACCAAAGAAAATAGATGAAGTATTGAAGGATGTTGATTGGGTGAATGCTATGCATGAAGAGTTAAATAACTTCACAAGAAATCAAGTATGGGAATTAGTAGAGAGACCAAAGGGACACAATGTGAATGGAACCAAATGGGTCTTTAGAAACAAGCATGATCAAGATGGGATAGTAGTAAGGAACAAAGCAAGATTAGTAGCACAAGGCTATACACAAGTTGAAGGTCTTGACTTTGGAGAAACATATGCCCCGGATTGCTAGATTGGAAGCTATTAGAATCTTGCTAGCCTATGCTTGTGCCCACAACATCAAGCTATATCAAATGGATATTAAGAGTGCATTTCTCAATGGTTACATCAATGAAGAAGTATATGTTGAGCAACCTCCCGGTTTTGAAGATGACAAGAAGCCCAACCATGTGTACAAGTTGAAGAAGGCATTGTATGGCTTGAAGCAAGCACCTAGAGCATGGTATGAGAGATTGAGGGACTTCCTACTCTCTAAAGGGTTCATGATGGGCAAGGTTGACACCACTCTTTTCATCAAGAAGATTGGAAAAGATTTATTTGTGTTGCAAATCTATGTTGATGACATCATATTTGGATCAACAAATCAAGACTTTTGTGATGAGTTTGGAAAGATGATGGCTAATGAGTTTGAGATGTCCATGATTGGAGAGGAGTTACTTCCTTGGTCTTCAAATCAAGCAATTGAAGAATGGTACCTTTGTAAGTTAAGGCAAGTACATCAAGGACATGATCAAGAAGTTTTGAATGATTGATAGTAAAGCCATTAGCACACCAATGGGAACCAATGGCAACTTGGATAGTGATGCAAGTGGAAACATGGTGGATCAAAAATTGTATTCGGTCTATGATTGGAAGCCTACTCTATGTGATCGCATCAAGGCCAGATGTCATGTTTAGTGTATGCATGTGTGCAAGATTTCAAGCCTCACCAAGAGAAAGTCATTTGAAGGCTACAAAGAGAATATTGAGGTACTTGAAGCATACACCAAATGTTGGTTTATGGTATCCCAAAGGAGCAAAGTTTGAGCTAGTTGGTTACTTCGACTCAGATTATGCTGGAGATTATGCTGGGATGCAAGGTTGAAAGGAAGAGCACCATGGGAACATGTCAATTGTTGAGAAGATCACTTATTTTATGGTCATCAAAGAAGCAAAATAGTGTTGCATTATCAACCACCGAAGCCGAATACATATCCAGCCGGTAGTTGTTGTGCACAAATACTTTGGATGAAGGCCACTTTGAGTGACTTTGGAATCAAGTTCAAGAAAGTGCCATTGCTATAGTGACAATGAGAGTGCAATCAAGTTGACAAACAATCCGGTTCAACATGCAAGAACAAAGCACATTGATGTCCACCACCATTTCATAAGAGATCGCCTAACAAAAGGGGGACATTTGCATTGAGAGTGTAGGCACCAAAGATTAACTTGCCGATATATTCACCAATGCCATTGGATGAGAAAAGGTTTTGCAAGCTAACAAATGAGTTGAACATATTGGATTTCTCAAATATGTGTTGATGCACCCCCACTTATATGGACATGCCTCTCCTTCGAGCAATGCAAGGTAAAAATTGATTGGCATGACATACATCCTTGCTAAGGACATGTTTAGTGCATCTAGTCACATTTTCAATTTTATTAGGACCTTTCAAGTGGTTCAATTTTATTAGGCTCATTCATGAAAATCAAATGATTTTGATGTTTATATGGTATCACTATTGCTTCTATGCTTGACTTGATCTAGTGGTAGCGTATGACATAGTTTATGGGCTTGTAAACCTAGTGTTTAATCTAGAAAATGAATTCTAAGTGTTTAACTCAACATGGTACAAGATAACCCTTATTTGGAGGTGTGAAGAAGCTTGTCCTTGGATCAAACCGAGTTAAATATCTTTGGCAAATGATCTAGATTAGACCAAATTTGGGAATATGATCCTCACCCCATTAATTGACATTGATAATCTCTACCTATCTATATTTTAAACCTTTGTGGTCATTGATGACAAAGGGGAGAAATAGTGCACAAAGATAGTGGAAAGACAACACAAAGGGGAGAGAAATAAAGATACAAGTGAAAGGGGGAGAACTTGACATAAGGGGAGAAATATGACAAAGGAAAGGGATAAATTAAAATTTTGAGCACACAAGTAGGGGGAGCAAGCTCGTGAACTTGTATGTTGCATTTGAATGTGCATTTCATATGTTTGCTTGCATGGCATAAGTTCTAAATTTTAAAAATATACATGCTTGTGTGATGCATGCTAGTTGTAAGATTGAATGATGAAATGAAATCACTAGATAACTTTCATTTCCAAGTAAGTGTTACAAGTGGTATCTTTTCAAAGTATGTTTCCAAGTGGTATAGAGCTAACCATGGTGCTAAGGATGGTATAACGGTGCACTCTGATTGGTATCACGCTTCAAAGGTCCATCCTTTATATCTTAGCATCATTTGGTAGACATTGACTCCTATATTTCCTATCTAAGCATATGTGCAAGCTATAACCCAAACTCTTAGCACATATGTAGGGGGAGAAATTGCAACCATATGGAGTTCATGAAACTTGTCCATATCCTTTTACACATGGTAAATATGCTTGGACAAGCAACATGGATTCAATTGAATTTCAATTCATATCTTTGTGAAAGGGTTGTCATCAATTACCAAAAAGGTTGCTTAGTGAAAGCTCTAGTTTGGTTTTGGTGAATTGATGAAACCCTAAGTGCTAACCTAGTTTATCAAGTGATCATGAGATAGGTAGCACACTCCAAGTGGTGAAGCAAATGAAGATCATGGCATGATAATGATGATGCCATGATAATGAGCAAGTGCTTGGACTTGGAGAGAAGAAAGAGAAAAACAAAAAGCTCAAGGCAAAGGTATAAATTGTAGGAGCTATTTTGTTTTGGTGATCAAGACACTTAGAGTGTGATCACATTTAGGTTTGATAGCCGTACTATTAAGAGGGGTGAAACTCATATCGGAATGCAGTTATCAAAGTGCTACTAGATGTTCTAACTCATTGCATATGCATTTAGGATCTAGTGGAATGCTAACACCCTTGAAAATATTTGTGAAAATATGCTAACACATGTGCACAAGGTGATACACTTGGTGGTTGGCACATTTGAGAAAGGGTGAAGAAATTAGAGGTGAAAAGGAGTTAGTCTTGCTAGTCACTGAGTGACCGGACGTAGGTCTCAGAGAGACCGGCGCATCCGGTCAAGTGTGGTAGCGAAGACGCTGGCGGCGGTCAAATGACCGGATGCTGGGTCTTGGACTGATCGGACGCTAAGGTCCAAGGTCCGGTCCTGTTGTCATACAGCATAGAGAAAAGTCATTGAGTGACCGAACACTTGCGGGGTCCAGTCAAGCATGACCGGACGTGTCCGGTCAAAGAAAATCGTTTCTGCAACCTTATTGGAAATGATCGGATGCTAGACGATGAGCGTCCAGTCACTTTGTGTGCTACGTCTGGTCAACAGATGACCATTGAAATTTGATGAATAGTATTTGAAGTAGGGGACACATGGCGTGAATCATGTGACCGGACGCTGAGGGCCAGCGTCTGGTCGATCGGACCGGAGCGTCTGGTCACCTCGCGTTGTGCCTAGTGAAGGGGTACAACAGCTCTATTTCATGAGGGCTTCTATTTAAGCTCCATGGCCGGTTGAAGCTCATACCTTTGGCCATTTTCATTGACATAGCAACCTTATGAGCTTAGCCAAAGCCCTCCCACTCATCTCCATCATAGATTCATCATCTTTGTGAGATTGGGAGAGAATCCAAGTGCATTGCTTGAGTGTTTGCATCTAGAGGCACTTGGTGTTCGTGCTTCACTATGGGATTCACTTGTTACTCTTGGTGGTTGCCGCCACCTAGATGGCTTAGAGCAGCGAGGATCGTTGAGCAAAGGGTGGTGATTGTCTTCGGCTCTGATCATGGTGATTGTGAGGGGTTCTTAACCTTTCCCCGGCAGAGAGCCAAAAGGTACTCTAGTGGATTGCTCATGGCTTGTGTGATCCTCATCTTATGTTGGTTGTGTGGCACCCTATTGAGGGTTTGGCATGTGAAGCCAATTAGCGCATGAACCCCCAAGTGAGTGAATCGCCACAACTAGGACTAACTTGCCGGCAAGCAAGTGAACCTTGGTAAAAAATCATTGTGTTCATCATTGATTCTGAGGTGATTGGTCTTAATTGTTATTCATCATTGTGATTGATTGGTTCCTTCATCTACATGGTGGTATAACCTTCTTGATCACTCTCTTTACATTACCGCAAACTAGTTGTCAAGCTCTTTAGTGTAGCTAATTGTGAGAGCTTGCTTGCTTGGTTAGTGTGGCTCTTTAGTTAGCCTTTGAGAGCACTCTAACATAGGGTAGTGTCATAGCTATTGAGTGGATAGATACTATCTAAACTAGAATTGTGGTAGGTGGCTTGCTTTTTGAGTAGGCTAGTGCAACACTTGCTTCGCCTCATAATTGTCTAACCATTTTATTAAGTGTTGTTGTAGAAATTTTTATTAGGCTATTCACCCCCCCTCTAGCCATTAGGACCTTTCACTTTGGTGATTCTAGCAATTCCTCTAAGAGTTCAGGTTCTACAAGATTGTCGTCCTCCTCTTCGATGAAGAACTAGGCATCATCTTCAAGACTGGGTTCGATCAAATCATCAAGAGATGCTACCTTAATCTCTTCCATTGGGTCTTGCTTGGGAGTTGGCTCAGTCTCAGCATTTAGAGAATGAGTGATAGGTAAAGAAAGTTTAAAGTTTTTCCTGGGGCTTATTTTCAATTTCCCCATTTGTCCTTCTTGGATAAGTCTTTCAATTGGTTGTCCTATCAATAGGTCAAACTCCATGATATCAAAAATATAAAAGTTCAAATTAACCATGGTTCCTTTTACCTAGATAGGGAGGACATAAAGTATTCCCAAACTTGGTAGACTGTGTCTTGAAAGAATTTTTAACAACTTTATTATTGGGGTTAATGGCATGTCTTTTAATAAATCATGAGCAAAAGATGCAGACATGATATTAACACCCACAACTGGATTATAAAGGGCATCAAAAGGAGCTTTGTTAATTTGGCAATGAATAGAAATAGAAGGTGAGTCTAGATGAATCACATCAGAGGAAAGCTTTGATTCTTCTAACTATTCATTGCTTATAATAGACACTAGCTCTTTCATAGTCTTTTTAACGAAAGCTTCCTTAGAAGGGTCAAAGATTTCTTCATGGGATGATGATTTCCTAGGCTTCTAGGATTTCATCATCGTATGATAATTCGAGGTATTTCCATATTCAGCAAAAAATCATCCTTGAATTCAAGTATAGAATCCAAAATTGAGGTTTCCTTCTTTTCCTGGTGGTTCAGGATTTGGGACAACTGAAGTTTGTGATGGGTTTGGCAAAGGTTCTAGTTCAGCTATTTGGGGTTCCTCCTCTAGCAGCTTCTCTTCCACTTCTTCAATGGTGTCCACTAAAACATTATTTAGAATGCTTCTCCCTGAATTGGCAGACATGCAAGAACGTAGCCTCCCGAAGCTACATCAAGAAACTACAAGGTTTTTCCCTATTATTATGACCCATATAAAAGTGTTGAAGAAGAATGGGGTATTGAATGGCAAGGTCTAGGCCGGTATTAATTAAGATCATTAAAACGTTCCCATGACATGCCTAGAGATTCTTTTTCTATTTGTTTAAAAGATAGAACCTCTAGTTGGTATTTCTTAATGCGCACAGATAAATCCTGCAAGTGCACTGGATACCGCTGTAGCTTTCACCCGAAAGTATTCCAAGTATCAGTATCCGTAGGGAAACGTGTGAGATTAACTACAATCTAACTTAACTAAGGGTAGCAACAAGGTTAGGATAAATAGGAGTGTAGAGAGGATAACTAAGGTTCTCTAGTTTTGACTTGGGTAAGCTATGTCTTCTACTGTTCAACTAGGGACATTACTAAGGAAAGACACCAATAGAGGATGCTTTCCTTCGTAACTGGGCCCTACTTGGACTATAGATGGGAGGTGGACTACAAAGGTCTCAACGAGCGATATAGTCACCATCGCGATCTACTACCGATCTAGAATGTATGGTGCATCCACATTTAACCTAAGTCTAAGAACCACGCTTACACTTACAATTAATACTTTACTCCCCCTAGGAAGAGAATAAAGCACTCAAAAGAGTCGTGATCCTAATGAATAATAGAAACAAGATGCTTACTTGAATCAGAAGTTGATTACCAAAGAAGTCTCAAAAGAAAGCTCAAATAGAACTTGGATCTGCCAAGGTACAAGACGTAGAGAGAGCACCAATAGGCCAACACCTCCTCCAAACTCTTCCCTCACACTCTATTTCACTATTATTTATAAGACTAGTCCTATTGAGGACTAATCTTTTCTTGATTGCTGGCTCTAATCCTGATGAGGAGGATATAAATTAGGCTTTCAGGGATGGCTCCAGGGAGGGGGTAGGGGCTGCTATTTATGAGGAGCGCCTAGGACCCTCCCCCTCTTAGTAGCCTCATTGGTACTAAACTTTACACCATATCTTATTAAAATGCACATGGGCCTTTATGGGCCAAATTCTAAATTGAGCCCATAAATGCATACATGGCTCTATCTCATCCCTCTATTTGAACCGACGTTGAGCAATGGCGTAGATTGATCCTCAATGGTGGTGGAAGAACCAACTTCAAAGCGGAGACTGACAAGAGGGGCCCATAGGCCGACCGGCCTGCAGGTGGGGCTAGCCAACCCTACATGTTAGCCTTTCGAGGTCTGCTTTGGTGGGTTGCCTTCTGGTGTGGTCTACATCCTTCCCAAGTAGTTTTCATTGCGGATAAACATGATGTAATCTGATAATTAAGTCCCCTTGATGGTTTTCTAGATAAACCCTCCTACATTTACAGATTCACCAAAACTCATGAAATTCATTAGTTTAAACCCCTATACCTATGTTTGGTGATGGAATTAAGTATATATGCAGGTTATGTTGATGGTTTATAATTGATGTTAGTGACCATCAACAAACTCTCCCAAGCTTAACCTTTGCCAGCCCCTGAGCAAAGCTAAACTTAGCAATGGATCAGGAGTTGCTACAATGTTTTAGCGCCTCAAAAGCACACATGCGTTCAATAAAAAATTCTCCTCTGGATGAGAATAAACTGATCTAACTTTCAAACTTACCCATATTACCTTCAACCATGGGGCTTCTTAGCCTTCACTTGGGTCTTGAGCAATTGAAAGACAGAACGATCAAGTCAAGCACTATGTCTCGAGTTCTTTGTTCCACCATTGTTCCAGAGTTTTATAAGTTTTCAAAATAAAACTTAGAGATTCCATTGTATGACACTCTCAAGTCTCTCAATGTATGTGGTATTTGTGGATCCTCCCCAAGGCAATAAAGATGTTATGCCTTTTCTTCCTACCACTTAAGGCTTTATGTGGAGTTCATAGGTAGAGAGAAAGCTAGAGCATACATGCAATGCATATATTGTAAAGTCAAACAATGGATCCAAAGAGAGCTGAGTCATACAATCAAATCAAGATGTGCATGTGTGTGGATATATGGTGGATATATATGGTGGTCAATCTAATTCTACTTTGCTCCTTGAAAACATATCTCTCTTTTGAAACTTTGAAAACCTTTGCTGGAGTGTAGGGGCTATCTTATTCATCTCTTCTCTTTTTTTCTAGGCGGGCATCTGAGTACCCATTGTTTTAAATATCTCAGGACACTTTTGTGTCCATTTTTTTCTTTCTCAACTTCTATTTATTTTTTCATGAATAACTTTTGCATAGCCCCATGCCTCTTTTCTACAATAGAAACTTTTGAGAGATAGCAACAAGAACTTAGAGCATTTATTTGGTGGATGGAAAATCTATCAAGCATGTTTTTGTGTTCACTCCCAGTGTAGGGGTAAAACATTTTTGGGTGGATCTAGATGGAAGGCATGTTTCTGTGCCTACCCTAGTGTAGGAGTAGTGCATATTTGCGTGGTGTGTACGTGATCTTGATTTTAAGTGTATGACAAATCTCACATAAGGGTCAACAAAGCCTAAGAAAACTCAATGCAAAAGCAAGCAGCATATATGTGAAAGTTTTCCTAGCCTAAATAACATGTATGGCTCTAGTAGGAATTCAAGCTTTGTCATATAGAAACTCATCATGTAGTATTTTTTTGTTTTTCAAAAAGTAAAGCTCTAGAACTTTAGTGTCACTTGGTACAAGATAAATAGTAGCTCAAACCTTCTCATATGATATTCATTAATTACCTAGACTTAGATCAAGCTTATGTCACCCACGAGTTTCAAGTTCAAAGTAAATCCTTATATCAAAACAATCTTATCCAAAACTCAGTAGAATTCAAGGCTGAAAACTAGGTATTTGAAAGGAATTACAACAGAGCAACTATTCATCATTTCTATTTAAGAGAATATTCTGAGTCCTCTTTATTTTATTCAGCTCTTAAAAACAAATTAAAGCAAACTAGACATACATTTTATTTTGTCTTCAATTTTACTAGATCACACATTATTACTATAAATACAAAGATAAATTTTTATTCCATTTTTTATTCATCATTTTTTACTATTTAAAGGAAACTAAAACTAAAACAAAAGGGGAAAGAATACTTACCTAGATAGACGGGAGTACTTCTCCCCCATGCTAGCTCTTCTGGTGAGGGTCTAGTGTTGTAAGTCCTTCGAATCATATTTCTCCTTGTGAAGTTCATTGATCGCGTACCTTGGTTTGCTCCGAAGACAAAGATTCTTGTGATGATGCCTCTAATTGTGATGTCACCTTCTAAACCCATCTTAGTTTTGAGTTTTGATTTTAGGTTTACAGGTTTAGAACTTTCACTTGTAGAAATTAGAGAATCAACTGACTCTCCCATACTTTGCTTGAATTGTGTTCTGCTCATAAAGACAAGGTAGAGATCAAGTGCATAGGCTCTATTGGTCGAAAATGCCAATAGAACCAAAACTTTATTTATTCAGTCTCTAACCTTAGGCACATGGAACAAGATGAAGTTGATGTTATGTGCTTTGTTCAATTATAACATGGGTGATAAGATCAGAAGATTGAGCATGAATGTAGCATTTAAGTATATTTGGTAGAAAAGATTCGAATTGCTTAACCCATGGAAGGATTGTCTATCTATGCATAATGTATTAGTCTTTACATGATTATGACTATCATCTTCTAGAGATAGGATGTGCACTTTTTAGCTTATTTGGTTAAGACTATGAGATCAAGAAAGTGGTGCTAGAAACAAGCTTAAAGAACTAAACATGTTGAGTTAATCAGGTTGGATAACATAAGTTGTAACTCGAACATGTTTGTTTCTTATTTATGTGCCTACCAAAATCAAGGAAAAACTTTTAAATGATGACCATTTACCTTATGATGCTACCTTAGTCACTTGGAGCGTGATGACACCAAATGACAAAGGGTAGGTGACTCATAATGGTCCATTCCGTTTTGCTTGAAGTTTTCCTTGTTCAGCTAGCCTCGTAGCTTAAATTGTTCATGAGCTTCTTGTTTCCTATCTTGCACCCTTTCTTTCTCAACCTTTTGTCATGCCATCTTTTTACTCTTTGATCTTGACATCATGTTGGACCTTCCGCCTCACCCTTTATTTTATGCCTCAATGATTTGTTTTCACAAATGATCTCCTGTTAGTGAGGGCTTATTAGGTTCATTGATCAATACCTCTCCTTGCATTTAGCTTTTCTTTGCATCATCTGATCCAGGAGATGAGGATGCGACAAGTTCCATGTTCTTCTCTTGTCAACCTCTCCTTGATTTTCGTTGATTCTTGGTTGACTGAGATGCTATTCATTGGAGCTAGCAGACTTGAGTTCCTCCATCCATGATGAATGAGTTGTGTCTCCTTTTCACAAAGTTATTGGAGTTCATCATGTGACTTGCTTCATCTTCGAATTGAATTCATCTCAGTGACTTACCCAATTGATTTGAGAGTTTCCTATAGCGGTTAGTCCACAAAATATCCAATTTCTCCTAAAGCATACTATCGGCTTCAAAAATCAACCTAGACACCATGTCTAATTTGATTTAGGAAGGCATGTTAACCTAAGCACCACGCTTAATTTAAAAGCCTTTGGAAGTAAAATTAGCACACCTTTTGGTTCAAGAATCAAACTAGACACCTCGGCTAATTTAATTTAGGAAAATAGTTTAAACTAAGCACCATAGCCTAATTTAAAAGGTGTATGAAAATACTTCAAAACCTACGCATACTATAGTAAACAAAGGTAGCATGAAAGTACTATAGAGATTTATTTAGATAGAGATGAAAGAGCATGATTGTTGTTTAGAAAATTGAACATGGCTGGAAGGTAGAGACAACCAAAATTAACAACATGGCATAAATTTTTTAGAGAAGTCCATCCCCCATACTTGAATTTTGCAAACGCAAAATCAAGTTTGGATGGATGTGATTAAATGTTGCATGACAATTGGTTGGACATCCCTTGTGTCGTCATCCTTCATCCTTTTTGCTTTATACCTAGAATGGTTAGTGACAAAAATACCTGAAGGAATATTTTCACAATTATATTTCTATGCTCATTTTACAAGGGCATTACAAAAAGTGTGAAGGTTCATATTATATCCCAAAAGTGCTTGTTTTAGGACAAAAGCTCATCCTTGGGAAACCTTTGAATTGTGCTAAGTTGGTGAGGTGGTTTCCCCTCCAACACCAACCTTTGTGTACCTATCTCAAGATTCATTGCCAACTGAGATTTATAATATTTATGATAAGCATATGCATCTACAACCACCTTTTAAATTTTTGTGAACAGGAAGCACGAGGGGGTTTAAGATCTCATGTGTGGTAGTGTTGGAGAGACTAATTGATTCAGGAGATTTCTCATATGAGCACGGGTTTGATGAGGCATTTATGAAATAGCTTCCATGCTTGTTGATGTAATCTTCCTTTTCAAGCTCCAGGGTTGATTCTTCATGAATGTCCATAGGCAAAAACATTGTCTCCATCATTCCTATGCCTATAACATTTATTGGACTCTTTATTGTCTAAGATTTCCTAGGGATTGGTAACTCTTGGGTTGATCTTGTCTAAGGCCTCATCCATCCATTTATTGGCAACGGCACATAAGTTCTTAATATCCTCCAACCATTGTTGTTGCTCTTCTTGGTCTTCCTTGTGGCCTTCATGACTCCTATGCTTTGGGTGTCTTGGGGGATTTCTAGGATCATCATAAGACTTAGAAAAAAGAGCATAAAGAGAATCATTGGGGTCGAGGATGGGTTTAAAGATGGGTTCAGATGACACATCTAACGTGGGCATAGAAGGGGAGAAGATAGGAATTGCTTCTAAATGACTTGGCTTTCCTTCTATGGGTTCACTAGACATGCCATCCTTGAATTCTTCCCAATGTCCTACATGGGAATAAGGACGCTTTCTAAGAGATCTCTTCTTGAGAGGATTTGAATTATATTCATTCGAAGGTCTCTTGTGGAACTAGAAGTTTAAGTTTTTCCCAAAATCAGCATCAAAAATATCATCCTTAATTTCAATTTCAATAGGGATTTCCAAAGGTGGAATTTCTTCTTCCCTTGGAGGATTTTTGGGTATTGATGGTTCAGGATTGATAGCTAAACCTTGGGATTGGAGTGGTTGTGGTTTGGCTATCAAAACTTCCTCTTCTTGTTCGGGGGATGATTCCTTCTCAACCTCTAGGAGTTCATTATAAATGCTAGTGTAGGGAGTCATTCCACCAATTCTATCAAGCATAAACCTTGCTTCACTAGTAGACAAATGAAGGAAAGCTCCTTTAGAGGCTTGATCAAAGGATTGTGCAGAATCCTTGCTAAGACCTATATAAAAATGTTGAAGGAGCATCAGATCTGAAATAGCAAGGTGTAGGCCAGTGGTAATAGGATCATTAATACGTTCCCATGATGTGACAAGAGATTCTTCTTCTAGTTGTCTAAAATTCCAAAGGCTTACCACTTTAGGAATGGGAAAGAAACATAAACAAAATTTAGAGCATAATATTTTTCAATCTCCTTGCATACTTCCTCTGGTTTGACTATACCAATGTTTAGCTCTTCTCAGTCAAAGAGAATGGAAACAACTTCCATCTTAAGGTTTCAGTCAGACATGCCAGCGATATGCATGCATGCATAGGTATGCAAAAACTAGCCATAAGTGTGAGTATGGATTTTCATCACCTTCTCTCGAGAAGGATTGTTCCCTGAATTAATTTTATTAAACACGGGCACAGATCATAACTAGGTGTTAGGATAGGCTCTAAGATTTCAGTGGCTTTAGGCTTGCACTCTTGGGTTCAGCATATTGATATATAGGTGTGTTATCCAAGCTAAAAGAAAAATTAAAACAAAAGAAAGAATAAAAGATAAAAGGTTAAGCTAGTCTCATAGTTAATTCAACAACTGTATCCCTGGCAATGGCACCAGAAAGCTTGTTGGTATTTATTAACGCACACAGATAAATCCACAAGCGCACAGATACCGCTGTAGCTTTCACCTAGAAGTATTCCAAGTATCATATCTATAGGGAAACATGTGAGATTAACTACAATCTAACTTAACTAAGGGTAGCAACAAGGTTAGGATAAACAAGAGCATAGAGAGGATAACTAAGGTTCTCTAGTTCTGACTTGGGTAAGCTATGTCTTCTACTAGTTCAACTAGGGACATTACTAAGAAATGACACCAACAGAGGATGCTTTCCTTTGTAACCGGGTCCTACTTGGCCTACAGATGGGAGGTGGACTACAAAGGACTCAATGAGCTATATAGTCACCATCATAATCTACCACCAATCCAGAATGTAGGGTGCATCCATGATTAACCTAAGTCTAAGTACCACGCTTACACTTGCAATTAATACTTTACTCCCCCTAGGAAGAGAATAAAGCACTCAAAAGATTCATGATGCTGATGAATAATATAAAAAAGATACTTACTTGAATCACAAGTTGATTACTAGAGAAGTCTCAGAAGCAAGCTCAAATAGAACTTGGGATCCAACAAGGTACAAGCCATAGAGAGAGCACCGATAGGCCAGCACCTCCTCTAAACTCTTCCCTCACACTCTATATCACTATTATTTATAAGACTAGATACTATGGAGGACTAATCTTCTCTTGATTATTGGCTCTGATCCTAATGAGGAGGATATGAATTAGGGTTTCAGGGATGGCTCCAAGGAGGGGGGTAGGGGCTGCTATTTATGAGGGGCGCCTAGCACCCTCCCCCTCTTAGTAGTCTCATTTGTACTAAACTTTACACCATATCTCATTAAAATGACAATGGGCCTTTATGGGCCAAATTCTGAATTGAGCCCATAAATGCATAGCATGGCTCTATCTCCTCCCTCTATTTGAAACGACATTGAACAACGGCGTAGATTGATCCTCAATGGCGGTGGAAGAACCGGCGTCGAAGCGACTAACCAATAGGGCCCACATGATGGTCGGCCCCACATGTCAGCCTTTTGAGGTTTGCTTCAGTGGGTTGCCTTCTGGTGTGTTCTAGAACCTTCCCATGTAGTTTTCAGTCGTGGATAATCTGACAATTAAGTCCTCCTTGACTGATTTTCTGGATAAACCCTCCTACATTCATAGATTTCATCAAAACTCGTGGAATTCATTAGTTTAAACCCCTATACCAATGTTGGGTGATGGAATTAAGTATATATGCAGGTTATGTTGATGGTTTATAATTGGTGTTAGTGACCGTCAACAACCTCTGAGCGAAGACTGGCTACTATAGAGATTGGAAAGAAATTCAAGCAAAAGCTAGAGCAAAATGCTTCCCAATCTCCTTGCCTACTCCTTATGGTTTGTTTATACCAATGTTTAGCTCTTCCCTTCAAAGAGAAAGGAAAAATCTTCCATCATAATGTTTTCGGCTAGACATGCCCACAATGTGTAAGCATGCGTAGGTCTGCTCAAACTCATGTAAGTGGAAGTAAGGGTTTTCATCATCTTCGCCTGAAAAGGGTTGATCTCGGACCATGTTAATTAAACACAGGTGCAGCTCATAGCCAGGTGTTAAGACAGGCTTTGAAGATTTTGCTAGGCTCTAGGCGTGCACTCAGTAGGTGCAGCTGTATTGGTGGATAGGAGTACATTCCAAATCCATAGTAAAGAATAAAAGAATAAAAAGGTAAAAGAATAATGATACAAGGTTAACCTAGGTTCAAGGGTCAACTCAGCAACTATTTCCATAGCAATGGTGCCATAAATGTTTGTTGGTATATTTTAAATGCACACAGATAAATCTACAAGCGCACGGATAACGAACTAGCACTTCACCGAAAAGTATTCTAAAATATCGAACTCAAGGAAACATGTGAGAATAACTAAGTCTAACTTAACCCAGAATGGCAACAAGACCTACTACTATAGATTGACCAATCATTAACACAGCTATCACCGTAGGTATCATTAAAAACGATGGTGATAGCTATCACCAATGGTTCATAATATGAACCGTTGGTGATGAGAGTATCACCGTCGGTTTGTAAGAACGTCTAGGTTAATAACTATCACCGCCGCTTCGTCTTACCAACCGACAGTTATAGTCCATCATCACAGCCGGTTTGCACTACCAGTCGGTGGTGATCATGTGCTCCTCATCACTGCCGCCTTGCCATATGAACCAGCAGTGAAGACATTTTCACCGCCAGCTCATTGTATGATACGGTGGTGATAACCATGCCGTAGTATAAATAAATTCATAACTTTTTCAAATAAAGTCAGATGAAAACAATCTTTGTATCAAAGTTGTAGATCTCGATGCAACCGACAACTTTGTAGTTGATGACTTTTTCATTTGAAATCATGTACAGTCCTAGAATTCTGTTTGAAGTGCTCAAATTTTGAAATTTAATTTTTTGAATTGTACAAATGATCGTAAATGGAAAATGACCAAAAGCAAAGTTGTAGAACTCGATGAGATATATAACTTTGTAGTTGACAACTATTTTATTAGAAATCATTTATAGTCTCAAATTTGTATATGAAGTTTTAAAATTTTAAAAATCCAAATTTTTTAAACAACCTCGGATGAAAAATTGACCAAAACCAAAGTTGTAGATCTTGATGAGAACAACAACTTTGTAGTTGATGAGTTTTTCATTTAAAATAATTTGAGGTCCCAAAAGTCTGGCTGAAGTTTTAACGTTTGAAATTTAAATTTGTTAAACGACCTCGGACGGCGAAACAACCAAAATCAAAGTTGTAGATCTCGATTAGAACAACAAATTTGTAGTTTATGACTTTTTCATCTGAAGCCATTTAGGGTTCCAAATATTCATTTTAAATCCTAAAAAATGAATACTAGGAGAATATATATGCTATATAGACATAAGTGACCTAGGGGTGGTGTGGTTAGAGGAGCAAAGGACAAGGTCTCCAGTTTGAATTCCAGCACCACGCACCATGGAAAATAGCGTGGAGTTATAGCTGGAGTAGCTTCCCACTACCATGAAGCTAGAGCTAGTAGGGGCTTCCTAGGATTGAAACAAATTTTTTTTTCTATTTTTTGGCTTGTTTTTGGAAAATTTGAAAATTCAAATCATCGCTGGCTGGTAATACGAAATAACTGTGATAAGCTATTATCACCGCCGGTTGCAAACCACCTATGATGATAATGTCATCACCACCGACAGCTTACTGTTGAGACTGAAAAGCGCTAGTGATGGGCTTTACGAACCGCTTGTGATTGGTCAATCTGTAGTAGTGACTTAAGATAACAGGAGCGTAAAGGAGATTGCTAAGGTCTTCTAGTTCTAACTTCGGCAAGCTATGTCTTCTACTATTGAATCTAGGATATTACTAAGGAAAACACAGACATAGTATGTTTCCTATGGTAACTAGGTCCTGCTTCGCCGGATGGTCTACAAAGAACTCAACGAGGCTATAAGAGTCACCCTCGTGATCTACCACCAATCTAGAATATAGGGTACAACCATGAGTTACTGAACCTAAGCACCACGCTTACACTTCGAATACTACTCTAATCCAAGAGCAACAAGGATTATAGTACTCAAAAGAGTCGCAAACCTAATGAACAATATAAACACGTTACTTACTTGAATCATAAGTTGATTACCAGAGGAATATCAGAAAGCAAGCTCAATTAGAACTTGATTATGCCAGGGTATAAGCTGTAGAGAGAGCACTAATAAGCCAGCACTTCCTCCAAACTCTTTCCTCATACTCTGTCTCACTATTTCTAATATAAGACAAGTTCCTAACTTGGAGGACTAATCTTCTCTTGATTGCTAGCTCTAATCCTGGTATGGATATGAATTAGGGTTTCTTTATTCTTAGAACTTAGGATTGCTTCTATAGCAGGGGGTATAGGGAGGTATATATAGGGGGTACAAGTATCCTGGACCCTCAGATCAAACCAACTTAAAACAATAGCGTAGATTTGATCTTTGAGGCGGTGGAGAACCAACATCCAAACGAAAGGCTGACATGTGGGCCTAGGGGGCTAGGGCCCTAACAGTGGGGCCAGCCAGCCCTACATGTCTGTGACACATGGCCTGCTTTGGTGGATTGCCCTCTGGAGTCCTCTAGAGCCTTCTCAAACTGGTTTTGTGGTGGATAAGCATGATTTGCTTTGATGAATAGGTCCTATTGATAGTTTTCTGATTAAATCCTGCTGAAAATACAGATTCACCAAAACTCATAGAATATATTAGTTTAAACCCCTAAGTCTATGTTGGTAATCTATTTTAGTCATTAATGTAGAGTATATTGATGGTTTATGATTGACAATAACTATTGTTAACAGCCGGTATGTATTAACTTTGAAAACCTAGCCTAGGCTGCACCTATGGATTCCTTCTCATACTGCTCAAAATCAAGGATCACCCTTGGTAGAGAGATGATATGAGACATAGGGAAGAATGCAAGATAAAACCTATCTTTAAGTTCATCCCAGTCCCAATACGTACTTTATATGGCTTGAGTGTACCATTGCTTCGCCTTCCCTATGAGAGAAAAGAGAAACCATTTCCACTTTAGAGTTTCTTGTGTCATGCCAGAGATGCTCAGGCATGAACACCCTCCTCAAACTCTTGCAGGTGATTGTAGGGTGTTTTGTTATGATGTCTAGAGAAGGGTTGTGCCCAACCCATGGCTATAAAGCCAGGGTGGAGTTCATAGCCAGATGAAAGGGTTGGTTTAACTCGCCCTTCAAAGCAGAGATGTTTAGATTTGGTGTAGGCTTGATGGTGACAAAGATAAAATAACATATTTTGTTTTTATAAAAGAAAGTATACAAGATATGAAGATGAACTTGGTTCAAAGAAAATACAGTTGTTTCCTGGCAATGGTGCTAGAAATCTTGTTGGTATTTCTTAACACAAACAGAAAGAATCTGCAAGCGCACAAAATTACCATTGTATCCTTCACCCGGAAGTATTCAGGGTATCATATTTTCCACAGGGAACGAAGGTACTTCATCTAGCTAATTCATCCAAGGACAACACAAGGGTAAAGTTTAACTAACCAATAGACTTTATACCAAAAGAACCATGAACACTCATTAGCGGAACTTTGTTGAGGTATAGGTGTTCATCGAGGTACAAGCTCGGGGAGACTGTCGACAGGTCCAGCGCTTCCCCGTATTCTCCCTCACATCTCTCCCTACTAACTCTACTAGCTAGATAGGGCCTAAGCCCTTGGAGTGATGCTCAAGTGAGGTGCTCTTGCTCCTTGTGTGTGGTTCAATGAGGGGGGAGTGGTCTCCTTTTATAGCTAGAGAGGAGGGAATGATCCCATGGCATATTTCATCTCAAAAATGTGCAAACTGGCCTCTAAACCACCATCTAGGTACATTGAACCTGACCCAAACCACTCAAACCGACGTAGGTAAGGAGATGAGAGGAAACCCATGAAAGATGGCCTCGAGAGGCCCAAGTGGTGCTGCGGGCGCACTAGGGGTGCGACCGTACCCCAACTGGGCCCAAATGAGCCTAGCTTCAGTGGGTTGTCTTCTTTGGGCCTCTAGATGGGTCCTACAATGTTTGACGCCATTTGGAGATGGTTTGCATCAGGTTTTGGACTTTTTTCTCCACCTAACTAGGCCCTAAATTTCTTGGTAGGTGGACCTTCTCCCCTTGGGCTTATATCAGGTGATGTTATGCCTTGTCCTATTGCGTATTTGGGTGTGTTTTCCTTGTTATTCTGACATGTCCTCCTGTAAATGAACAACCACCAAAAGTTGTGGAATTTGTTAGTTATAAGCCCTAATTCTAAGTTTGGTGTTTGTATGAGTTCATTTTATATGATATTTGGCGTTTGATAATGGGAGTTAACTAAAAGTGCAATCAAGCCCTAGTTGTGGGTTTTGATGATAATGACCACACAATTAGAGATCTAATGAAATTTATCGAGATGATAAGCAGGGAATTTATATTTGAGGATGCTACACGAAATGGAGGAGCCCCCAATTAGAAATGTAGATGGCTTCAAACTCAAAGGAGGTTTAAATTCTTTTATATATTGAATTTGAGTATAGGAAAAGCCATACTATAAAGGGGGCACAATGCTTAAGCTAATATGTGCTATCAAGTGCTCAAACAACCACAAGCATCCTTAGATTCATAGCCAAGATAGTCTACACTTCACTATTACCCTTGCTGTCTTGCGGGATGCGAGCTCCAACTCGCCCGACCCCTTGGGTGCAAGCTCTGACTCACCCGACCCCTTGGGTGTGAGCTTTGACTTGCCCGACCCCTTGGGTGCGAACTCCATCTCGTCTGACCCCAAGGTCGTAGGCTCCATCTCACCCAACCCTTTGGTCATGGGCTCTGTCTCGCCTGACCCCAAGGTCACGGGCTCTGACTCGCCAGACCGTTTGGTCGCGAACACCATCTTGCCCAACCCCAAGGTTGCGGGCTTCGGCTCGCCTGACACTTTGGTCGCGGTCTTGTCTCGCCCAACCTCTTGGGTGTAGTGTCCATTGTGTAATGGGGTTATATGTATATTTCCCTTTCCTCGTCGATGGCTATCTTCGATTTAAAGTGACCATTGGGGGATAGGGGTATATATACCTTTCCCCTTCCTCCCCAACGGTATCAAAAATAAACCAATCTGCTCTCTTCTTCCTCACTTAAGCATGCCCAAAAAGGAGTAGGAGCTCTCTCTCTCTCACTCCATTGTTGACCTAAAGCCCCTAAGCAAATCCATTGATTTCCCCATCAATCCTTGAGGGAAAAAGGGTCCAAAACTTGATTACAGAGCAACTCCATTGATTCCCAAATTCTAAAGAGCACTTGGTTCACGTTTTAGCCGACGGTTGTGTTTATTACTCTTGGAGGTTAGCTCCTAGCTAGCTAGAGCGTCGTCCGTGGAGCTTGCCAACTTGTGTGGCAGCCCCAAGAGGTTTGTAACCACCTCTTCTAGCAAGTAAAATCACCCTCATCTCAAGAGTTCACTCTCTTGACTTCTGAACAAGGTAGGCTTGCACAGTCCTAACACCTTAGTGGTATACCTCAACAACGTGGACTTAGGCAAGCCTTAGTGGTGAGCTAAGCCACGGGATAAATCCTTGTGTCATCTTGTGCTTGTGTTGCTACACTTGTGTTCTTGTTGTTTTTGAGGTGATTTCTAGGATTGAGGTTGATCTACTTGTGTGTGGTGTTCCCACCACTTTCAGCTGTCAATCTATGATCTACTACTCTATAGGAAGCTAAGAAATTTACCTGATCGAAATTTCATTGGAAAGATTTTAAACTGTGAACTAATCTCTCCTACAGGTGCGGCAGTGCCGTGGGTGAATTTGACTTTGGTTTGAGTTGAATTTTTATAAGCCTATTCACCCCCCTCTAGGCGTACCAGAGATCCTTCAAGTGGTATCGAAGCGGGTTACCTTGTGTGCGCTTCACCGCATGAGGTATGGAGCCTGGGGGAGGATCCAGTGTTGTGAAGCCCATCAACATCAATCCAAAGGACGTTGGGCTGCATGACATCGACAGCAGTGAGCTTAGCACATCTATAGCGAGCAACTCCATGCTCCCACAGCTAGAGGCAACCGATGCCAAAAAAGCTCAAAATGAAGAAGAAAGAAGAAGAAGAAAGGTAGCTAGAAAAGAGAAAAGAGAAGCAAGAGAGAAGAAGAAGGAGCAGCATCAGTTAGAAAAGAAGAAACAAGACTTAAGAGAGAAGCTAGAAGAAAAAGAAGAGAAGCAAGAAAGAAGAAGGAACAAGAAGCAAAAGCCTCCAATTCATCTTCAAGTGAGCTATCTAGAAGCTCCAAAGATGGTGATGATGATGAGTCCTACCAAGTGCATAGCAAGAAGGACAAGAAAGGAAAGGGCAAGAAGAATAACGAAAACAAATATGCCGCCGTATCCTTTAACTATTCTTCTATGTCTATGACTAACCATGATTGCAAGTCTTTCATCAATGTGCCCATGGGCAAGTTACCTCATTTCGATGGGACTAACTTTGCCAAGTGGAAGCACTTGATAAGAGCCTATCTTATAGGTCTTCATCCCAATATTTGGGAGGTTGTTTGCAATGGATTTGAGCCACTGGTTGATCCCAATAATCCAACCATGAAAGAAATGAGAATCATCCACCTCAACGGTCAAGCCACTAGTGTGCTACTCAGTGCCTTGGATGGTGATGGGTACAATAGAGTGATTGGTGTGGATGTTGCCAAGCAAATTTGGGATACTTTGCATCTTGCACATGAAGGAGTTGACAAAGTGAGAAAGGCAAGAATTGATTTGTTGATGTCCAAGCTCAACCGATTTGTTATCTTGGATGGAGAAGGTCCACAAGAGATGTTTGATAGGTTGATGACCATGGTGGGCAAGATTAGAGGCTATGGTTGTGATGAGCTAGATGATCACAAAGTTGTCTAAAATTATGTTGGAAGCTTATTCACTGAGAAATGAGATCGTAGTAACTCTAATTAGAGACAAGAAGAAGTTTGAGTACTTCACACCAAATGATGTACTTGGGAGGATCTTGACCTTTGACATGCAAAGAGAAGAAGAAAATGAGAGGAAGAAGCTTGGAGAATTGCAAGCAAATCTAGAAAACATCAAGATCAACAAGGATGTAACTCTCAAGGCCAACAAATCAAGCAAGCAAGACTCTACAAGCAAGTCCAAGACCAACAAGCAAGCTTCAATTAGCAAGCCCAAAGCAATCAAGGAAGTTCAAGAAAGAGTAGAGACCACCTCATCCTCTAGTGAGAGTGAACATGATGATGACCAATACGAGAAAGTGGATGATGTTGCTCTCTTTATGAGAAGGTATCACAAGGGGCTAAAGAAGCAAGGCTACAAGGTAGTGAAGAGAAGCTTCCCAAACAAGAAAAAGAGGACATACTACAATTGTGGAAGCACCGATCACTTCATTGCAAAGTGTCCATATGAGATCAAGGACAACAAATACAAGAAGGACAAGAAAGAGAAGAAGGCCAATCGTAGAAAGAGCAAGAAAAACATAGGAGAAGCTCACATTGGGCATGAATGGGATTCATCTATTGAAAGCTCAAGTGAAGATGATGAGAAAGTTGCAACCATTGCTATCAATGAGCCATCTTCTTCACTAAGACTCTTCACCAACATGTCTGATGATGACTACTACTCCCCTCACATTTGTCTTATGGCAAAGGGTGAGAAGGTAAAATCTAAATTCATGACCAAAGCTCCTCCACCTCCACCTCCTAGTGATATCTCTAGTAGTGATATTAATGATAGCTCTAGTGATGATGAATCTAGTGATGAAGAAATAAACATGATAATTAAAAATTTAGATGGAAAGACCAAATTATTCAACACTAAGATAATGGAGGATCTAGAGAGTGTCCAAGCCGAGCTAGAATCTAGAGATGAAACTCTTATCCAACAAGAGGATCTCTACATTGCTAGCAAGGAAGCTCTTACATTAGAGAGAAGTGAGGTGGAATCCTTGCGCAAGGCCTTGGCCAAAGAACAAGGGGACCATGCTATCACAAAGAAAGAAAATATTGCTCTCAAGAAAAAGTATTATGACTTAGATGAAAAGCACAAAGAACTTGAGCTGCAATATAACATTCTTTGGGATAGCAACTCAATCCCTCTAAGGCAAAGGATGCCTCTACTACCTCCACTAGTCAAGGTTGTGGAAAATGTTATAATATTGATTTGAATGCTTATTCCACTAACCTTGCAAACATGGAGGCAATGAGAAAAGAAATTGCTAAACTCAATGAGATCATTGGCAAGGGTTGTTTGAGTGGTAAGGCTCAAGTAAATGACAAGAAGGCAAATGATTCAAAAGTGCCTCAATTCAAGCTAGAGATACACCCCTCAATCAAGCATGGGCTTGGGCACACTGTAGGAGCCAAGACAAATGGAAGAAAGATTATAAATGGCTATGAGTGTGTCAAGTTTGAGAGGAAGGAAAGAGTTGGTACCGATCAACCTACATAGACAGCAACAGTGTCGCAGTCTAGAGCGACAGTGCCGCACCACGGCAGTGCCGTAGTGAAGGACTGCTATGCTGCTCCCCGCAAAAATGGGAAGGCTACCAACTCAGTTCTTGATCAAACTAAGTCCAAGAAGAAGGTGTCCCAGTAGAAATAGGTTTAGCAGAAGCCAAAGGAATCAGTGTGGGGCATTATGAACAGGTATGCCTATCAACCAAAGTTTCAACCACCTCAACAAAGCTTGATTTCATGTTTTGTTTTAAGGAACAACAGCAGTGGAAAAGTGGTTGCTAAATATGTTGGAAAGGAAGCCAACACATATAGGAATACTTCTATTTGGGTTCCTAAATTTTTTGTGAGTAACATGCAAGGCCCCAAGTCAAATTGGGGACCTAAATCAAGCAACTAAATCTGTTTTGCAGGCATACTCCTCCGGTGGGTCAAGTTGGGTGCTTGATAGTGGATGCACAAATCATATGACTAGAGAAAGGAGTATGTTCTCATCATATACCCCGAAGATAGACTCAAATGAAAATATTCTCTTTAGAGACAACTCTAAGGGGGATGTGATTAGTCTAGGTAAAGATGATATAACCCTTGAGCATTCAATTACAAATGTTTTACATGTTGATTCGTTAAGTTACAATTTGTTGTCCGTCTCTCAATTATGTGAGATGGGCGTCAATTGTCTCTTTACGGATAAGGGTGTGGAAGTCTTTAGAAGGGAGGACTCCTCTATTGTCTTTACAGGTCATTCAAAGAACAAGCTTTACCTAGTTGATTTTAATAAAAGTAAAGCTACTCTTGAGACTTGTTTAGTGGCAAAATCTAGCATGGGGTGGCTTTGGCATCACCGACTAGCCCATGTTGGGATGTGGAACTTGGCCAAACCTCAAAAGCACGAACACATCCTTAGGCTAACAAATGTTCATTTTGACAAAGATAGGATATGTAGTGCTTGTCAAGCCAGAAAGCAAGTTGGCGTACCTCACCCACCAAAGAGCATCATGACCATGACACAACCATTGGAGCTCATACACATGGATCTCTTTGGACCGGTCGCCTACCTAAGTATCAGGGGTAATAAATATGGTATTGTTATTGTTAATGATTATTCCCATTTCACTTGGGTATTTTTCTTGTTTGATAAGTGTCAAGTTAGAGACAAAGTGAAGACTTTTATTAGAAGAGCTCAAAAAGAGTTTGGTCTCCCCATCAAGAAAATGAGAAGTGACAATGGGACCGGATTCAAGAACACCCAAGTTGAGGAGTTTCTTGATGAAGAGGGCATCAAGCATGAGTTTTCAACTCCATATACCCCTCAACAAAATGGTGTAGTAGAGAGGAACAATCACACACTCATTGACATGGCAAGGACAATGCTAGATGAGTACAACACGCCGAACATCTTTTGGTGTGACACCATCAACACCGCTTGCCATGCCATCAACCACCTCTACCTACACAAGAAGTTGAAGAAAACTTTATATGAGCTTCTAACCAGTAACAAACCCGAGGTGTCTTACTTTAGAGTGTTTGGGTGCAAGTGTTTCATACTTAACAAGAAACCCAAAATCTCTAAGTTTGCACCTAAAGTTGATGAAGGTTTTCTTCTTGGTTATGGATCAAATGAGTATGCCTACTGTGTCTTCAACAAAACCTCCAGGAGAGTTGAGGTTGTGGTAGATGTGACATTTGATGAATCTAATAGCTCTCAAGTGGAGCAAGTTGATTCAAGTGTTGTAGGAAAGGAGGATCCACCATATGAAGCAATCAAGCAATTGGCTATTGGTGATATTAGACCACAAGAAGATGAAGTCATAGAAGTGGTGGTTCCTCAAGTTGTTGCTGCACCAATTTCCACTGACGTGCCTATTCCTGAGGGGGAGCAGACCCCTACTGCAAATCAGTAGAGCGGTAGTGCCACACTCCCTCTAACGGTAGTAGCAAGTCCAACTCCAATTCAAGGACAGAACCTACAACCCATATTCGAGCAAGAAGATAATGAAGATCCAAAAGATGGACAATAGGCCATTAATGATCCAAGGCAAAGGCAAACAATACAATGGGATCATCCCATTGACAACATCCTTGGGAGTCTTCGAAAGGGAGTAACAACTCATTAACATTTAGCAAACTTTTGCCAATATTACTCATTTGTTTCGTCTTTGGAACCTCTTAAGGTAGAACAAGCACTTGGAGACCTGGATTGGGTAATGGCCATTGTTGACACAAAATGTGACGTACTGTGCCTCACACACAGCAAGCCGAAAAGCGTGGCTTCAATTGGGTTCCCGGGTGTTTCGTGATCCGGAAGCGTGCCAGTCAGTTTGACCTGAAAACTAACAAGGGATAAAACAATTAAATGTCAAACTGGAACATGTCGGGTAATACCGGACAGTTCCACATGTACGGCCCTGAAGCCACTTACAACGACATACGGCTATAGAGAGCTGTCTGCCAACAAATTCATAAACCATTCAGCTAATCGTAAGGTAAATGCACGTAAAAACCTAATTGCCGAATGCATGTGCATGGGAAGACACGTTTGAACAAGTGAAATTAATTATGAGTTAATGCATAACCAAGCTCGGCAATCCAACCGAATTGGGATCCATGAAGAAGGAACGTACAAATAAAAGCAATTAAACTAAACTAAAACCTGCATCTGCCGCACGATACCTAGTTTCGTTAAAGCTTAAACGTGATTAACATGCATGAACCCGCAACATGTGACAATCTAGATTAAGACAATTCGGCCACTATGAGCATATTATCTATTTTGCAAGGGTAATATAAGAATAGACAATGATCGTTGAAGCACGAGTAAAACCACAAGAGAAAGAAGTCCGAACAATATCAATCTAGATTGGGCAGAAGTGTGTTACAAATATATAAGAGGTTTAAAACATGCAACACTGGATAACTTAATGAATCTATTTAGATTTGCCATATCTAATATAGAGCCGATAACTATCTCGCCTTCACTAAGCATATGAGTAAACGCCTGCCGCACGGTATCTACTCATAAACGAAGCATAAGCAAAGACTTCTTGATTGTCAAGCAAAGATCCGCTGCACGACCATTGAAAACAAACAAGACTGCTTGCACCATGTCTAAATCCACCGCATGATACTAAACATGATAACAAGGTTGTCGGAACTTACGGAGGTCGACGGATCGATGATTCCTCTCGAAGAACTCGACGACACGACAAGAGGACTCGAAAGTTGGCACGGGGCCGGTTGTATTGATTTGGTTGTGAACACTTCTTACAATGGTCGAGGGTCAACATTTATACCCTAGACAAAATGTGAGTCCTAAAGGACTACGATTTACAAAGGAACTTCTAAACAAACTTGGAAACTTACGATTCCTTACCCTAAACTTATAGATTCCTTTATTAATACAACTCTCATCTTTCCGATCGGTCTTGCCTGCCATCTTCTGTTTTCCCGAATGGAGTTACCGCCTTCCAGAATAACCGACCGCACAAGCATTTAGCCGACCGCTTGCGTTGTTTGCCGAACACCCTTCTTCCCGCATGTGGGTCTACCTGTCATCTTCCAGAATTGACCAAAATCCAGTGTTAACACATGCCCCCTCAATTTCGGGATAAAAGTTGTTTTATTCTGAAATTGACCACAAGCTCTTTCATCCTCCTAGGTCATCACCGTTCAAAACCGCAGCCGCTGCCCAAAAATTCAAGCTTTCAGCGCAACCTCGGACCTCCTTCTAATCTTCAATGGCGACCCAGGACGAAATTCCAGAGGTAAACTTCATTTATATTCAGCAACTTTCATCTCATCCTTCCGCTCCTCTTTTGATTTACTCCCCTCTGATTTCAATCATCTTCTAAAGGAGTACAAGAGCCAGATTTTGATCCCTTATGCTGCCAACCCCGACTCCTATTTCCTCAGCCCAATGGGAAATCCTGACCCTTCTAAAATCATTGAGAAGGAAACCCAAAGAATTCCTTTCAAGTCTGGGATTACCTCACCAAACCGATGGCCAAACACATTCAAGAATTGGCCATTTCCTCCAATCACCGGATGGTGTAACTGGTACAGGAGAATGTTGGAGAAGAGCAGCAGCCACTGGGAAAGTCAGGACATCAGTCATTGTCTGGAGTTATCTTTAGCAGAGACACCCAGGAATGATTCCCTTCTGATAGCAGCTTCTCACTTTTGGTCTGACGCCACCAATGCCTTTATCTTTGGTCATGGTATTATGACCATCACTCTAGCCAACGTATTCATGATGACTGGTTTGA
The DNA here is from genome assembly GCF_019320115.1 of Miscanthus floridulus. Classification (NCBI taxonomy): domain Eukaryota; kingdom Viridiplantae; phylum Streptophyta; class Magnoliopsida; order Poales; family Poaceae; genus Miscanthus; species Miscanthus floridulus. The sequence continues at coordinate 51,298,467 of NC_089583.1, read as the reverse complement.
ATGTGTCATTGCCAGTATATCCTTATAAGTACAAGAGCAAGAGTAATCAAAGAGCCGTCAGTTCTGGATGTGGATGGATCAAACATATCCAGAACTATATGAATGCATCTAGCACCGTTTCTGACAAAGAGTTGAAAGCCTTCATGAATATGTGGCTATGCAGATTCATCTTATGTGGAAAATCCAATGAACCAACCCTGAATCACATGGTAATGGCTGAAGACTTAGCTGCAGGCACCCAGATCCCATTAGGCAAATATCTTTTAAGGTCTGCTTATCATATGATGCATCAGATCACCCTTCAGATGCGCCACGGTGGAGAAATTTCTTGTGTAAATGGTCCCTGGTGGCTAATTCAAATGTGGCTCCAACTATATATGCATCAGATAACCCCTGTGAGCCTCTTCAACCTAAGTTTCCCCTCAGTTAACTATGCTGAAGGCAGCACAGCAAAGGTTAAGGCTTGTCAGACTTATGGGGAAGCAGCAGCATCTATAAGCATTGATATAGACATTGGTCATCTCTTCAAGCTATTTTTCAAAGGATTCGGCAATGTGCTCTGGTTTCCTTACAGAGAGAATGAAGATCTGACTTTGCCCTGCAAGTTTAGCTATGAAATTGGTTGTTCAGGCCAAGAATCCACAGAGATTTTCAACTCCTTTATCAAACCTTGCACTTTGCCAGCCGAATTTCATCATGGGAGATTAGTACAATCCACCTATGAATTCTATTATCCAAACATGGTGGCCAGACAATTAGGATGCGGCCAACTGCCTCCAAAATTCCTCTTCTCAACAATCATAAAATCAAGGGAAGTACTAACAGAAGGAATGGAAGCCAAGAAGGTCTTTGAATTAGGATGGGAATTACCAATATACGAACCATCTCCATTTGGGCTAATAGATGCTGCTCACCCTCTCTTTGTCTCTTGGTGGCAAGAATGGCATGCTCATATCTTCAATATATCAGTTCATTCTTTATGCAAAAACTTGCAACCCGATTTTGCTTCTGACAGTGAGGTAATTTCACTATACCCATCATTTCTTGTTCTTGAATCCATTTCTTATTTTAACATCTGGTCATGCACAGGATCTTGAGTTTACTCCCCCTACCAAAGCAATTCAGTACTATCCGGCTGGCCCCAAACCTGCTCTGGGGTTTGATGCTCCAAACTTAAAGGAATTCATGAAAACTTCTGCAACTTTGGATTCAGCACCTCTAAAGGCACTCATGAGAACTCCTGCTACTTTAACTGCTGCATCTTCCAGAGGAAAAAGCAAAAGGAAAACACCTGAAAGTTTCCTCTTACCCAAGAAACCAAGGACCAAGAAAGCCAGATCATCCCTTAAGGCATGAACCTTTTGTTTTCTTATCAGTTCAACCATCTTATTTAGCAGTAAGCCTGACTACCTCTACACTCACTTCTTCCATTGCAGCCACAAGTCGAAATTCCCATACTGGGTAATACCTCAGCGCCTGCAGAACCAACCCTTGAAGTTTCTACTGAAGATGAAGAAATCCATGATAGCGAAACTTCAGAGACCCATGAAGCTGAAGGTTCAAAGGCTCATAAACCTGATGAGACTATAGGTAACACTGTTCAAACAATTCTCCTCTCCTTTCTCTTTAACAACATCTATCTCTTATGCTCATTATCATTTACTTTACTGAGAATAGATGAGATCTTAGATGAACTGGCAAGGGAAACTTCTCCTGATCAATCTCTAGACCCATCTCTTCTGAACCTTCAATCAAGTCCTCCAGCAAGCCAGGGTATAACCCATCCTGATGACCAATCAGCCCAATAGGTAATGCCTTGTCTCATACTATATTTTAGCAAAATTACCCAATCGGCTAACACCTTCTTTCTTCCTCTTTGTCTAGAAGAACATCACTAAACCGACCACCAGTTACTCCTTCTCTATTGAGGACTACATTATTGAGAAAGGTGAAGAGATCACTTCTCATCAAACTTTATCACTGGAGAATCAGGCTCGACTAAAAGAAGTGATTATTCTGCTGAATAAGGATACCATTAGTCTAGTTCAGGATGCAGACCAGATAAAAGACCTCCTTGAACTCATTGATCAAGATATCCCTTCTACTCTCAAGGCTCCCCTAGAATCTGCAGCCCATCTTGATGATCACTTTGCTATGGTGAGAAGGGCCGCTCTGCAGAAGGATAGATCTTTGAAAAAGCTGGAGATTAAAGATCTTCGCTCTCATATCCAGACTACGAGAAATTCCTTGGCAACCTTGGAGCCTGAACTGAAATCCATGGAGGATGAAAAAATCAGACTAGAAGCTCAACTAGCCGAACTGAATGCCAAAATTTAGTCTCACAGGGCCCATATAGCCAATCTGCCGAAGAACATAGAAGCAACTTCACTAAAGATAGCTTCGACCATCAAAGAAGACCAGCAGATCAAAAATAAGTTATCCAGCATCCAGAGTTCCGAAGATGAAGATCAAAAAGTGCTAGATAATATTAGCCGAATCAGGACCGAGGCCATAGAAGCAATCAATCATCTTCTGAACCAGTAGACATTAGGCTTGTAATAAACTTTAAGTGTGATACCCTTTTTTCCTTGATTAAACAACTTTATGTTCACTTATTTTCATTTGTTCGGAAAAAAGCAATCGGCCATTTTCCCTTAAATTACTCGATTAGAATGTAGCCGATTGTCTCCATTCTTCCGATAACCGAACGAATCCAATCCAAATACTGTGAGGGTATAGCCGAACAATGTTGGCTCCAATAAATCATGGAGATATTCAAGCGATGTTCGACTTAACTCAGGCCTGGCCCAGTCCAGTAACGGCCCAGCCGAAAGGGAACAAACCTACTCCGCCGTTCGGGATTCTCGCCCCACAACCCCGTGGAATTCGCCACGATCTTTCGCTTCGGCTTATAAATAGACCTTTCCATTGGCCTTCATCACTATCTTTGCCTCAGCGTTCTCACATCCATCTCTTCCACTTCCTTCATTCGATTCATTCCAGAAGGAAACCCTAACCTCCACCAAAGCAAATGACAAACAGTGGCAACCGTGGCAAGCGTCATGCCGACGGAGAGGCTGAAGGAAGCAGAGCGTCGTGCTGCCGGCGTCGTGGGTATGATTCGGTTCTTTGCCCCCTTTGCAATCTCCTCGTTCATCTATTAATTCCGATTTCCCCTTCCTCATTCATCAGGATAAGAGTCATCAGCTCCAGCCAATACCATCTCCTTCCTCCAGTGTCGGCAACTCAATCGGGAACTCCATCATCCGGCTCCTCCGGATCTTCCAGCTCCTCAAGCTCTTACCATTCCAACCCTTGGGGTTCGGCAGAGCCAGCAGATGCACACCATCCATACTCTCACGAGGAGGCGCTCAAGTTTCGCCAGGAGAGGGACGAAGCCCGGGAGGAGCTAGGCGACGTATCCAAGAAGTTCGGCATCGATCAAGCCGAATGGGAGGATCAGCGGAAACAATTCTACGACGCCATCACCGGTTTGATATCCTCACTTAGTTTTATCATCCTAACTTCCTTTGCTTGCCGACCCATTTCTTCTTTCATGCCCAGCTCTTTCCGCGGAGAATGACCGCTTGAAGATGGCGGCGAACAAGATTGCCGACAAGGTGAATGCTCAGGGGGAGACATCCGAGGCACGCCTTGATGCTGTGGACGGCCGCATTGATCAGGCCGTCATCCAAGGTGTGCACCTCGGCGCTTCTCTCGGGCTGGCGGCAATGACCTCCCAAACCAACGAGGACTACTCCTCCCAGCCAGTTGGCTTCGTTGGAGGACGCCCGGACGAAGTCGACGACATCGATGAGCGTCTGGAGGCCTACGACGATCATGCTGCTGCCCTTGCCGAAATCACAAACCCCCAATCCGTCCTCAACAAGTTATTTGAGGAGTAGTTTGTATTAGGATGAACTTTATAAACAATCTCGTCTTTTGGAATAATATTTACTTCTTTGATTCTTTTCGGTAAAATTCCACTTGCGACTGTCAGAAAAAATGCTGAAAACAACCCAGTTTCAGACAAACATTTTTTGTGCTATAGGCGATGCAAACTGCATCGACTATTTTGTGCTAAAGGCGATACGAATGATATCGGCTATTCTCAGTCTTGTATCTGATTTTTAGGCTAAAGGCAATTTTTTCCTTGTCGTTTTTCTGATCTACATTCACGAACCAACCTCAACACTGGGATAGTATTTCTTAATAAATCTTCCATTGATAGCTCTGGTAAACTCTTCCCCAAATAAAGTCTTCAATATGTATGCATTGCCAGGTACACACTCTACTATTCGGAAAGGACCTTCCTAATTTGGAGACCATTTGCCGAATGCTCTATCCTTTGTTCCAACCGGCAATACAGTTTTCCACACCAAATCTCCTTTTGCGAATTGCTTCAGCCTAACCCTTTTGTTATAATACTTGGCGACGCGTAATTTATTTTTCTCAATATTTTCTAATGCCTTAAGACGAATCAAATGTAAATCTTCCAACTCATCCATCATCAGATTCTTATAGTTTTCTTCTGCTAATTCTTTCTGTAAAATAACTCGCCTTGATCCTGACCGCAGTTCCCATGGTAACACAGCATGATGTCCATAAACTAGTTCATAGGGAGACGTTTGAGTGGACCCATGACAAGCCATTCGGTAAGCCCACAATGCTTCATTAAGAACCAAGTGCCATTTCCTTGGTTTTTCATCAATCTTCTTCTGGATAATTTTAATCATAATCTTATTTGATGCTTCTGCCTGACCATTAGCTTGTGCATAATAGGGAGAAGAATTATACAACTTAATCCCCATACTTTTGGCAAAGTCACAGAATTCTGAAGAAGTAAATTGAGTTCCTTGATCAGTTGTTATAGTCTGAGGAATCCCAAATCTGTAAACTATGTTCCTTAACAAAACTGATCATATTCTCTGACGTTACCTTCTTCAAAGGGATAGCTTCAACCCACTTGGTAAAATAATCCATGGCCAAGAGTACAAATTTGTGTCCCTTACTAGAAGGAGGATTGATCTGACCAATTAAATCTATACCCCATCCTCTGAACGGCCAAGGCTTGATTATAGGATTCATAGCAGACGCTGGAACCTTTTGAATATTGCCGAATTTCTGACAATTGTGACACCCTTTGTAATATTCAAAACAATCTTCCAACATAGTTGGCCAAAAATAACCAGTTCTCCTAATTATGCACTTCATCCGATAAGCTGACTGATGTGCACCACACAATCCTTCGTGAACCTCATACATCACTTTCTTGGCTTCTTCTTGACTTAAGCATTTGAGCAATACTCCATCGATGGACTTGTAATATAACTGATCATCAAGAAACACAAATTTGAGAGCTTTGTACCTGAGTTTTCGGGAAACCTTTTCAGATGGATTTTTCAGATAATTGGTAACTTCGTATCTCCAATCACCATCTACTTGATCAGTATTTAAAACATCTTCTTCTATAGCAAAAATCTCCCAATTCTCTCGATATCCAGAAGCAGCTTGAGCTAACTTATTTGCTTCTTCATTGCACTCTCTAGGGACATGATGCAAGGTTACTACCAGAAAATTCTTCAAAAGTTCTCTACATTCCTCATAATATTCTCTTAACACATTGTTCTTGCATTCATACTGACCATTCAATTGATTAATCACCAACTCAGAATCCCCAAAGATTTCGACAGCAGCGGCCTTTACTTCTATAAGAAGCCAAAGCCCTCTAATCAATGCTTCATACTCTGCCTGATTATTAGTAACATGAAATTCAATAGGAACCGCGTATTCAAAAGTCTTTCCTTGTGGGGAAATCAAGAGAATACCAGCACCACCACCTTTGTTACAAGATGATCCATCGAAGAACAAAGCCCAAGGCACAATGCTTACCACTTCAACAGAAAGATCCCGATGTTGGGTAATAAAATCGGCAATAATTTGACCCTTTACCGCCTTTGCCGATTCATATCTTAAATTAAATTCCGACAACACTAAAATCCATTTGCCAATTCTTCCATTCAAAATCGGCATTGATAACATATGCTTGATTACATCAAAACTAGAAACCACCACGCATTCGGAATTCAACAAATAGTGCCGAGATTTGGTACATGAGTAATATACACATAAGCAAAGTTTTTCTGCAGCCGAATACCTTGTTTCCGGGTCTAACAACTTTCGGCTAAGATAAGCTATGACTCTTTCTTTTCCTTCAAACTCTTGCACAAGGGCCGATCCTATCGTTAGGCTATCGGCCGCCACATACAACTTAAAAGGCTTGTCAAGTTGTGGAGGTACCAGCACAGGTGGTGCTTTCATATATTGTTTGATCTCATCAAAAGCCTTTTGTTGTATGTCACCCCATACAAATTTTTGATCTTTCTTGAGCTTCAATAAAGGGGAAAAGGGTAAAACTCTTTTTGAAAGATTGGATATGAATCTTCTTACAAAGTTGATTTTGCCTAACAATGATTGCAATTCTGTGAGATTAGTTGGCGGCACAACTTTGTCTATTGCTTCCATGCTCTTCTTACCAACTTCAATTCCTCCTTTATGAACTAAAAATCCCAAAAACTCACCAGCCAAAACTCCAAAGGCACATTTGTTTGGATTCATCTTCAAGCCATGCTTTCTTGTGCACTCCAGAGTCTTTCTTAAATCGGCTAAATGTCTTTCATGATTTCTAGACTTGACTACTACATCATCGATGTAGATTTCTACAATCTTGCCGATCAGCTCGTGAAAAATATAATTCATAGCTCTTTGATAAGTTGCACCGGCATTCTTTAACCCAAACGTCATGACTATCCACTCGAACAAACCAATATGACCAGGACATCTGAAAGCTGTTTTCGAAATATCTTCTATTGCCATAAAAATTTGGTTATAGCCAGCATTACCATCCATAAAACTAATGACCTCATAACCTGCTGCTGCATCTACCAGCAAATCAGCAACTGGCATTGGGTAACCATCCATGGGAGTTGCCTTATTAAGATTTCTGAAATCTATACAAACTCTCATTTTTCCATTTTTCTTGTATACCGGTACTATATTTGAAATCCACTCTGCATACTTGCATGGCCGAATGAAGTTTGCTTCTATTAATCTTTCAACTTCCTTCTTTACATCGGCTAATACCTCCTCTTTGTATATCTTCCGTGGAGGTTGTTTGTAAGGACGAAATCCAGGTTTAATGGGTAATCGATGCTCAACAATGGAACGATCCAATCCAGGCATTTCCGTATAATCCCAAGCAAAACAATCTTTAAACTCTTTCAACAGGTTTATCAACTTTGATTTATATTCTGGGTCTAACTTTGCACTAATATACATTGGTCTTGGCTTAGAATCATCACCAACATCAATTTCTTCCAATTTATCAGCCGACATAAAACCACGTCCCAACTTTCCTTTGTTGCCATCGACAGGATTTCTCATTAAAAATTACTATGAGAGCCGACTGCTTGGATCGGCTATTGGTCCTCGCTGAAAACATTCACAGGACCTTCTTTCCACACTTTTCCGGAGAAACAATCAACGCCTTCATATTCCCAATAGGTAGACTCTGTAGTAGCAACACTTACCGAATCATCAGCATGTACAATTTCAACATCATCTCCAATCCATTGAATGAGAATTTGATGCATGGTTGAAGGAATGCAGCAATTAGCATGGATCCAATCTCTGCCCAAGAGTAGACTATATGCCCCCTTGCCATCAATGACAAAAAAGGTAGTAATCAGAGTTTTCGATCCAATGGTCAACTCGACATGGATAGCACCTCGGGTATCGGAAGGATTGCCAACAAAGTCTCTGAGCACCATGTCAGTTTTCAACAATTCTTCATTAGTCATCCCAAGTTTCCTGAAGGTAGTATAAGGCATGATATTGATAGCAGCCCCTCCATCGACAAACATCTTAGTTAAAGGCTTGCCATTGACATATCCCTTTAAATAGAGTGGTCTCAAGTGACGATTCTTGATTGGTTTATCAAAAACAGCCTGCTGTGTTAATACAAGCTGAGCCATCAAATCCTGACATTCACTTTCATCAAAATCAGAGTACACCTCTTCTTGGTCATCTTGGCTTTCGGGAGCTATAAACTCTGATGGGAGGAAGAAAGCCATGCAAGCATTAGCCGAAGGACCACATCCATCAGGCTTCTTTTTAGGACGCCATATTTGCTTTGTTTCGGCAACTTCCAATTCCAGCTCCCTATTCCTCAACCGTTGCACTCTTCTTTTCTGACTTTTCCTTAGGCCTGGAGGACACCACTGTCCTTTTTGCCATACGTATTTATAGATGTCAGCTTCCTCATCATGCACTCTATTATGAATCCAACCCGAACCTGCAACTCTTTTCCTTTGCTGATTCTCAAAGCCACCTATCTTTAAGCGCCGATCATCTTCAGGAACCTTTGTTCCAAGTCTTTCATAGACGGGACGGCGGTTGACTCGAGATTGCCTATACTCGGAGTACTGAACACTACACTCCGGACAATTATTTCTTGTAGGCAACCTCAAACCTTCATTCCAACAATGCCTAAAGAACGAACAACCCCAATGAGACTGCTCCTGTTCTGTCATGTATTTTTCTTGCTCCCTTCGGTATACTTCTTCCTCATACCTCCGGCGTTCTCCCATAAACCATTGCTTCTTACAGTATTCCTTCTCTTGTTCCCTCTGCCACTTGTTTAGCAAAATACGTGATGTAACTCTGGGTTCGGAAGTTTGACCTTTTTCGGTTCGGCTATTCTGAAACCGAATTCGTTGCTACAGCTCTTTACTGGTGACTTGCCGATCCGGGTCAACAGCACCACTCTCCTTTGCTCTATCAGAAGTCAACACCTTCACCTTGCCTTTACCCTTGAGATCATTGGCAGAGACCATATTCACAGAGAAAGAAATCATATTTTGTGGAAAAGGCTGATCATCAATTTTCATCTTACCATCAAACCTCAAATGTCCCTCTTGGATAGCTTTCTGGATTCGTATTCTGAATACTCAGCAATCATTAATAGAATGAGAATTAGTGTTATGGAAACCACAATACTTTTTGTCTTTCACTCCTTCAGGACGTAGCATAGGATGTCCTTCTAGCAGCTTGATGCGCCCTTCCTTTATCAACAATGCAAAAAGTCTATCTGCCTTAGTAACATCAAAATCATAGGTCCCCTTTTGTTGCTTCAACCAGCGTTGACTAACTTGAGTGGGTTCCTTTGCCCAATTTAACTCAGCTGCAGCTATCTCATCTTCATCAATATACTCAGTCGCTTCATCCAGAAAACCTTGATACACCTCATTAGTGGCATTGTTCTTCTGAAAGCGATTATCTCTCCTAAATCCTTGGGCTTGGTTACTCATAGCTGCTAAACGCTGTGCAAGTTGGCCAAGATCATCAAACTCCAAACCGAACAACTTCTCCCTGATATTCGGTAACATTCCTGCTATAGCTATTCTAGGTAGTTGATCATCTGGTAAATTTAAAGAATAACACATATTCTTGGTCTCCCTAAATCTGCGAAGATATTCCAATGGTGTCTCATTTGTTCTCATCCTCAGACTCATGAGATCAACTAACTTCTTCTCATTAGTACCCGTATAGAAATATGAATGAAACTTCTGTTCTAGTTCTGCCCACGTACCAATGGAATGAGCTGGTAGAGACGTGAACCATGTGAAAGTTGGTCCTGTAAGAGACAAAGGAAAATATCGAATTCTCCAAGCTTCATCTGAAGTAGCTTCTCCAAGCTGCATTAAGTATCGACTGACGTGCTCTATGGTACTAGTATCATCTTGACCAGAAAACTTAGTTAAATCTGTCGGAGGCTTCACCCTTGGAGGTAACGCCACTCTGTTGTACCATTCTGGATAAGGAGACTTGTATGAATAGGATTGATTCTTTGGCTTCAAGCCGAACTAATTTTGCATCATATCGGCCATCCTGTGCATCAAAACATCAATGCCTAGATCCTGATTTCCTTGTACTTGCACTCTAGAAGGCAATCCTGAAACACTTCTGTACCCTGGATTTGGCATAGCATTGATAGCACTGTAATCAGTAAATTCTTGATACCCATCACCATACATATTCTTTTGCAATCTGTTTGATATTGGAGAAACTCTATAAGCCGAAGGTGGCACTTCCCCTGTGGTACCAAATGTCACCTGGCCATAGGTGGGATGTGATTGCTTTTCAGTATGAGTCAATCCACCTATATTTGAAGGCGACGCTACTTCTTTTCCAACAGGCCTCTCTTGATGCTTTGGAACATTGAAAAGCATCGGCCCATTGAGTGGTCCAACATTTTCTTCGAAGTATTTATCAACCATTGGACCAAAAGTACTGATCATGATTGCCCGAAAGGTATTCAGAAAAGCTGTGTGATGGTTTGTCATGGTTTCTCCCATGGCTTTATAGATCAGGGCTGCCATCTTCTGAGCATCTTCCTCTTCAGTGTAATCAGTTTGATGCGGAAGAAGAACCCTTGGCATTGACTGCTTTTGAAACACTTTATTGCTCTTGTTTTTGGAAAAAGACATCAAACACTTCTGTTGGTATTGCTCACATGCTTGTAGCACTAAATCCTTGTAATTATCTGGCAATTCTGCCATGCTTACGTCCAGAACATGATCATTGTTGATCTCAGATGCCATCTTGAACTAGCAGACTGTCCCACCAGGCGTGCCAAAAAGTGTGTTGACACAAAATGTGACGTACTGTGCCTCACACACAGCAAGCCGAAAAGCGTGGCTTCAATTGGGTTCCCGGGTGTTTCGTGATCCGGAAGCGTGCCAGTCAGTTTGACCTGAAAACTAACAAGGGATAAAACAATTAAATGTCAAACCGGAACATGTCGGGTAATACCGGACAGTTCCACATGTACGGCCCTGAAGCCACTTACAACGACATACGGCTATAGAGAGCTGTCTGCCAACAAATTCATAAACCATTCAGCTAATCGTAAGGTAAATGCACGTAAAAACCTAATTGCCGAATGCATGTGCATGGGAAGACACGTTTGAACAAGTGAAATTAATTATGAGTTAATGCATAACCAAGCTCGGCAATCCAACCGAATTGGGATCCATGAAGAAGGAACGTACAAATAAAAGCGATTAAACTAAACTAAAACCTGCATCTGCCGCACGATACCTAGTTTCGTTAAAGCTTAAACGTGATTAACATGCATGAACCCGCAACATGTGACAATCTAGATTAAGACAATTCGGCCACTATGAGCATATTATCTATTTTGCAAGGGTAATATAAGAATAGACAATGATCGTTGAAGCACGAGTAAAACCACAAGAGAAAGAAGTCCGAACAATATCAATCTAGATTGGGCAGAAGTGTGTTACAAATATATAAGAGGTTTAAAACATGCAACACTGGATAACTTAATGAATCTATTTAGATTTGCCATATCTAATATAGAGCCGATAACTATCTCGCCTTCACTAAGCATATGAGTAAACGCCTGCCACACGGTATCTACTCATAAACAAAGTATAAGCAAAGACTTCTTGATTGTCAAGCAAAGATCCACCGCACGACCATTGAAAACAAACAAGACTGCTTGCACCATGTCTAAATCCACCGCATGATACTAAACATGATAACAAGGTTGTCGGAACTTACGGAGGTCGACGGATCGATGATTCCTCTCGAAGAACTCAACGACACGACAAGAGGACTCGAAAGTTGGCACGGGGCCGGTTGTATTGATTTGGTTGTGAACACTTCTTACAATGGTCGAGGGTCAACATTTATACCCTAGACAAAATGTGAGTCCTAAAGGACTACGATTTACAAAGGAACTTCTAAACAAACTTGGAAACTTACGATTCCTTACCCTAAACTTATAGATTCCTTTATTAATACAACTCTCATCTTTCCGATCGGTCTTGCCTGCCATCTTCTGTTTTCCCGAATGGAGTTACCGCCTTCCAGAATAACCGACCGCACAAGCATTTAGCTGACCGCTTGCGTTGTTTGCCGAACACCCTTCTTCCCGCATGTGGGTCTACCTGTCATCTTCTAGAATTGACCAAAATCCAGTGTTAACAGCCATGCAAGAAGAGCTCAACAATTTTGAAAGAAATCAAATGTGGACCTTGATGGAGAGACCCAACACCAATATCATTGGCACCAAGTGGGTTTTCCACAACAAGGAAGATGAGAATGGCATGGTGACAAGAAACAAGGCAAGATTGGTTGCTCAAGGTTTCACTCAAGTAGAGGGCTTGGACTTTGAGGAAAAATATGCACCAATGGCAAGACTTGAAGCAATCCAAATGCTTCTAGCCTATGCCGCTCATCACAATTTCAAGCTATATAAAATGGACATGAAGAGTGCATTCCTCAATGGCCCCATTCAAGAAATTGTCTATGTTGAGCAACCACCGGGTTTTGAAGATCCCAAGTTCCACAACCACATCTACAAACTCCAAAGGGCACTCTATGGGCTTAAGCAAGCACCAAGAGCATGGTATGAATGCCTCAAGGATTTCTTGCTTAAACAAGGCTTTGAAATAGGCAAAGCTGACCCTACCCTTTTCACTCATAAAGTTGGCAAAGATATATTTGTGTGCCAAATATATGTCGATGACATAATATTTGGTAGTACTAATCATTCTTTTTGTGAGGAATTTAGTAGAATCATGACCAAGAGATTTGAGATATCCATGATGGGTGAATTGAAGTTCTTCCTTGGATTTCAAATCAAGCAAGTGAAGGATAAAACTTTTATTAGTCAAACGAAGTACACCCATGATATGCTTAAGAAGTTTGACATGGTGAATGCCAAGCCTATCAAAACTCCCATGCCAACCAATAGACATCTAGATCTCAATGATGAAGGGAAAGCCATGGATACCAAGGCATATCATTCTATGATCGGCTCTCTACTTTATTTGTGCGCATCTAGGCCCGATATTATGCTTAGCGTGTGCGTGTGTGCTAGATTTCAAGCTAACCCGAGTGTCACTTGGTGGCCATTAAGAGAATCCTGAGATATTTAGTATACACTCCTAACCTTGGTTTGTGGTATCCTAAGGGCTCTAAGTTTGATCTACTTGGGTATTCAGATTCCGATTACATCGGTTGCAAAGTAGATTGAAAAAGCACTTTAGGGACATGTCAATTCCTTGGACAATCCCTAGTGTCTTGGAGTTCTAAAAAGCAAAATTGTGTAGCCCTTTCCACTACCAAGGCTAAGTACATTGCAGCCGGTGCACGTTGTGCCCAACTACTTAGGAAGAGGCAAACTCTTTGTGATTTTGGATGTCATTTTACCAAAATCCCATTATTATGTGATAATGAGAGTGCCATTAAGCTTGCAAACAATCACGTAAGACACTCTAGAACCAAGCACATAGACATCTGTCATCACTTCTTGAGAGACCACGAAACCAAAGGAGATATCGAAATTTGTTATGTGAGCACCAAAAAGCAACTAATCGATATCTTCACAAAGCCCCTCGATGAGTCAAGGTTTTATGCTTTGCGTAGTGAGCTAAATATACTTGATTCTCGTAATGTGGTTTGAATTTTAGCATGCCTCTATTTGATAAACTAGCATCTAGGCAAAAGAGTTGTAAATTTTCATATTGTGCACAAAAATGATTTATAAAAGGCAACTTATGTATCATGATCAAGGTCTATATTGATTGTTTGTTTCTGGTCATGATATATAGGTGATATGTGTCCATATCTTATACAGAGAAAGTCATATAGATTATAGCTAACTCCCACTGTTTTGGGAAGCGCGGTAGTGCCGCGCCTGCCGTGCAGAAGTGCCGCTATGCGGTAGTGCCGGGCTAGGCATGTGGCAGTACCGCACTTTGAATCTCAATTGAGATTCCGCCCAAATGGTTTTACTGCGAGGCCCATTTGTTCTTCATCTTATCATAAGGTCTGCAGCAACTTATTTTCCTCTCTCTCTTCCCCCCAACACCGATGCCTACGTCTCTCTCTCCTCTCGGGCCCACACCGTTATCGTTGTTTGGCCACGTGTTGTCGATCTTTGGCAGTGTCGCAGCAGCTACCAGCCCTCCCTCAACTTTGCTACTACCCCTGGCCAAGTAGTTTCTTCCCTCTTGTCTCCATTCCTTGTTTGAGAAGATGGAGCATGGAGACAATGACCGAAGGGGGAAAAGGAAGATGAATGAGCAAAGAGAAAAGGATCCACCTCGCCATGGTCGAGGAAGGTCAAAAGCAGTAGGCAGTAGTGCAGCTCCAAGGGGACTTGGTGATAGGGGGAGGTGCGAGCAATACATTGAAGATGAGGAGAGGCTGGAGATGATAGGTCATATCATTGATGCCATTTCTAACACCCCACAGCATCTCTCTGAGTTTGATGGCAAATACATGAGAGATTTTGAGGGTGAGATCATCATGAGACCTGCTGATGACTCCCGCCAACATGTAGTTGTCAACTATTCCAAGAGTTGGAAGCTGGTGGAAGAGGCAAGGAGGATCAATCCCTATGTAGTGCATAAGGATTTGGGCATTGATTATAGATTCTAGAATGAGTTTCATTCCAACTTTTATGCCATTGCCATTCTTGCATCCAAGAAAACCAAGATAATCAAGATGTAGTACATTGATTGGGATGAGATGCAGGAGAAGGAGCCTGAGTTTGATAAGGTAATCAAAATTTGTGATAGGTTCTAGCTTTCAGACATCATGGGTTTCTAGTATAACTAGAATGAGGAGGTCCTTGCACAGTTTCATTCCACATACTTCTATGACTAGACCTCTAATGAGATTCACTGGATGACTAATGGTCGACACTACCAAGTCGACTTTGTCACTTTCAGCTGGATTTTTGGCTTTGGGGAGGAGCACAGAGGTTACACTTACATTCATGATGAGCGTTGAGCTGAGATCCATGACATCAGTTACATGTGGAGAGATAGAAGGATTGCAGATGGCAAGAGAAGTGGTCTACATAGCTTCTATTACATCCTCAACAACCTCATCAGGAACACCATCAACCCAAAGGATGAAGCAGCCTTCGATATTAATGGTTATGTGAGAAATGTGTTGGCTAGATTTGCTCTAGGTGGGGATAGGTTCAATGTCCCTAGATTCATGTGGACTAAGTTGAGATTTGCAGTGGGGTCTACCCTATGCCCCTTACCTCATGTTCATGATTGAGAGGGTCACTGGATTTTATTTTCTAAAGGACGGGATGCATACCGTCTACAAAATTGCAAAGACCCAGCCAGCTGTAGCTACTCAGGGAGTGGGGAGCTCTTATGCTCATGTAGATATCCCTAAGTCTTCCCACTCTAGACCTCACAGAGGAGGCAAGATGAAGAAGTTTGGCAAGTGGTTGAAGGCAATCTTTGTCAAGTGCACCTATGTAGCCGATAGAGCGTATGAGACATAGCTTGAGCAATGTCAGCAGCGTGGACAAGACCTTCCACCACTTCCTCCTATTCCACCTCTTCCACAATATGACCTTCCGAGTCTCTCCGACATAGATTCAGATGATGAGGATGATGATGAGGAGGAGGAGCAGCAGGGACGAGCAGCAGATTGGGATGAGACCCTAGAGGGATACCATCAAAGACAAGAGCCAAGGCATTCCACTCGTTCCACTCGCTACACCACCACTACTTACCATCAGGGCCATGCATGTATTGACTCTGACAATGATAATGGTGATGGTGGTGCCGACACTGCTACAGGAGGTGATGATATTGATTGGACGAACATCCAGGGAGATGACGAGTAGTTGTTGATCTTTCTTCTCTTCTTCTCTTTTTGGTGCTTTATGCCAAAGGGGGGGAAATTAGAGATGTCAACAACTTTTCAAAGCCATGGTCAGCAGCTGCGTTTCATGTCCTATTCAATGAGTGTTAGTCCTCGCTAGGTGGAAAGTTTGAGAGTCGCTCAAAACTCTAAATTGTGAAATAATGCTACTATTTGACTCTTTGTTTATCGAATATGGACATGTGATCGTTTGTGTGGATTAGAAGCCATCTTATTGTGCTAGGTTGCACTTTTTATCTAAGCTAGCTGTGTGGTGCTTGACTCTATGTTGCTCGTACAGTCAAGTGCAGTAGTGCCGCACTTAGCTGCAGCAGCAAACACATGTGTGCATAAACTGTCATACGCATCATGTATATATTTTCTTGACATGATATGCAACACCCCAAAGGAGCATGGATGTATGGGGAGCCCCATCACTTTCACTAAAATGTGAATTTTGGCTTCTTATGCCAATTTGAGAATTCAATTCCCTATTCACATACTTAGGGGAAGTCTCAACACCCATGGCTCAAAAATCTCAGTATTTATTTCATATCTTTTGTAAGCTCTAATTGGGTTGTCATCAATCACCAAAAAGGGGGAGATTGAAAGTGCAATCAAGCCCTAGTTGTGGGTTTTGGTGATAATGACCACGCAATTAGAGATCTAATAAAATTTATCGAGATGACAAGTAGTGAATTTATATTCGAGGATGCTATACGAAATGGAGGAGCCCCCAATTAGAAATATAGATGGCTTCAAACTCAAAGGAGGTTTAAATTCTTTTATATATTGAATTTGAGTATAAGAAAAGTCGTACTATAAAGGGGGCACAATGCTTAAGCTAATATGTGCTACCAAGTGCTCAAACAACCCAAGCATCCTTAGATTCACAGCCAAGACAGTCTACACTTCACTATTACCCTTACTGTCTTGCGGGATGTAAGCTCCAACTCGCCTGACCCCTTGGGTGCGAGCTCCGACTCGCCCGACCCCTTGGGTGCTAGCACTGACTCGCCTGACCCCTTGGGTGTGAGCTCTGACTCCCCCAACCCCTTAGGTGCGAGCTCCGTCTCGCTTGACCGTTTGGTCGTGGGCTCCGGCTCGCCCGACCCCAACGTCACGGGCTCCGTCTCACCTGACCCTTTGGTCGTAGGATCCGTCTTGGCCGACCCCAAGGTCACGGGCTCTGTCTCGCTCGACCCTAAGGTCGCAGGCTCTGTCTCACCTGACCCCAAGGTCGCAGGCTCTGGCTCGCCCGACACTTTGGTCACGGTCTCATCTCGCCTAACCTCTTGGATGCAGTGTCCATTGAGGGATGGGGGTATATATATTTTTCCCTTTCCTCACCGACAGCTATCTATGATTTAAAGTGACCATTGGGGGCTAGGGGTATATATACCTTTCCCCTTCCTCCCCAATGGTATAAAAAATGAACCAACCTACTCTCTTCTTCCTCACCTAAGCACGCCTAATAAGGAGCAGGAGCTCTCTCTCTCTGTCTCTAACTCCATTGTTGACCTAAGCCCCCAAGAAAATCCATTGATTTCCCCATCAATCCTTGAGGGAAAAAGGGTCCAAAACTTGATTAGAGAGCAACTCCATTGATTCCCAAATTCTAAAGAGCACTTGGTTCATATTTTAGCTGGCGGTTGTGTTTGTTACTCTTGGAGCTTGGCTCCTAGCCGGCTAGAGTGTCACCCGTGGTTCTTGCCAACTTGAGTGGCAGCCCCGGGAGGTTTGTAACCACCTCTTATAGCAAGTAAAATCACCCCTCATCTCAAGAGTTCACTCTCTTGACATGAGAATGAGATAGGGTTGCACAGCCCTAACACCTTAGTGGTATACCTCAACAACATGGACTTAGGTAAGCCTTAGTGGCGAGCTGAACCACAGGATAAATCCTTGTGTTATCTTATGCTTGTGTTGCTACACTTGTGTTCTTGTTGTTTTTAGGTGATTTCTAGGATTGAGGTCAATCTACTTGTGTGTGGTGTTCCCACCACTTTCAGCTATCGATCTGTGATCTACTACTCTACAGGAAGCTAAGAAATTTGCTCGATCTAAATTTTGTTGGGAAGATTTTGAACTATGAACTAATCTCTCCTATAGGTGCGATAGTGCCATGCTCACAAAGCAGTAGTGTCGTGGGTGAATTTGACTTCGGTTTGAGTTGAATTTTTTATAGGCCTATTCCCCCCTCTAGGCGTACCAAAGATCCTTCATTAAGGACTCCCAACAACTATGAATTTACATTCATGGGTCTAAATAAAACAATATCAAATGATTATCATGGTGTTTTCTCCTTTATTTTTTCATTGGGTTTTTAGTGAGTTTTATCCTAATATATCGAAGTATTCCTTAGTTTTTCCCACAAGATGTTGAAGGAATTATAATGGTTATAATTATGATGAACATTAGAGTTCTAGGGGCATGGGGATCATGGGAGCGGGGCTCTCCCATGAGTCTAAAAACTATCCAAAGTGGGGCTTGCCTGGGCCGCTATTCAAGCCTAATAAGCATAGCATCCATCCACCAAACACCCTAACCCTATCATTATTGTAAGTCAAAGTGTCTATTGGGACTCACATCTATCCCTAATACTAAAGAGGCAAAATTTCTAGCATAATTTTTCATCCAACCCCCACTTTCCTAATCTTTTAGGATCTAAAAGTACGGCTTCAAGATTTCCTATAGGTCACAAAGGTGTGTTGGAGTTAAACTTAAAATAGAGTTAGAGAACAAGTTGGAGACAGACAAGGTGTCTCATATACAACATGTACAAATCAAACCATCTAAAAGGATCAAGATGCCAAAGAGGGGGGTGAATTGGGCTAATCTCAAATTTCTTGCAATAATTCTAAGACTTCTTTCACCTCTACCTAAATGTGTTCTCTATTGTTCTACCACACAAAAGTTTTGCACCCTAGGTTCCAATTCTACTCTACCACAACAATTCTAAGAATGTAAAGACATGAATTGAATTGCTCAAAAGTAAATGGTCAAAGTAAAGAGAGAGAGGAATGTGGCGATGTTTTTCTGAAGTATCAGAGAGTCGCCACTCCCCACTAGTCCTCATTGGAGCACCCGCACAAGCATGTAGCTCCCCCTTGATCCGCGCAAGGATTAAGTGCTCTCTACGGGCTGATTCTTTGACACTCCATTGTGGTGAATCGCCCACAACCGCTCACACCATGACTTGGGTCATCCATAAGCTCCGCCGGATGATCACCAAGCTTCCAATCACCACTGAGCCATCTAGGTGATGGCAATCACCATGACTAACAAGCATGAACTCTCACTTGACCCAACCAAGCCTAATGAAAAGAGTGCATGCACAATTGCTACTCTCTATGCACTAATGAGGTCCTTATTCTTAGATTAGCAAATCTCAATCACCCCACTAGGCTCTTGCTCTCCCTTGCACTCTAAAGTGTTTCCTCAGCTAAAAAATGGGTAGAGAGCTAAGTTAAATGAGTAGTAGAAGTATTTATACCCCCCAATTCAAAACACACCCGTTGGGGTCCAACTTAGCAAATTTGGGGTGACCGGACGCACCTGTCAAAGTGACCAGACGTGTTCAGTCAGTAGCCAATGGCTATAGTGACGCTAGCCTCAAAAGTTGACCTTTAGAGTGACCAAACTCATTGCAGAGTTCGGTCCACCCTTACCTGACACATCAAGTCCACAAAAATGCTCTTTGGTGCCTTTCTGATGTTGACTGGACTCGAGGTACTCAGCGTCTGGTCACTTACCTCCCCTATATCATGTCCTCCTTAATACTAAAGCTCTGCTGCTATAGTTGAAGCCAGCTGCACGTCCGGTCGTGGCCCTGCCCCTAGCATCCGGTCCTAGCTAAGGCCTCCACTACGCTGACTATCAACTGACCTGACTGTGTCCGGACCTACCAGGACCAGCATTTGGTCCCTCTGTCACACCTCCATTCACCTCCAAATCAAAACACTTTGTTAACGAAGTTGACTCCAAATGATCTTTGGGCTGTCCCTATGCTACCTGGTGCTAAATTTGATAAGTGTGCATCACACCAACACCATTAGACTCACCTAGGTGAAGCTACTAGGTCAAACCCCTTAATAGTATGGCCAAAGGAAAAACAAAGTCCTAAACTACATTAAATGTCTCTCCAATGCCAAATGACACTTAGAACTAGTCCATCCTTAACATTGTCATCCATCCTTTGAAAACTGAAACGATTTCCATAGATAGGGGCATGAAAACCATAGATTACCCAATCAATCATCATTACCATGACATAACTCTAATTGCCTCTGAAAAACTCACGTTAGTCAAAGTAATCTTGTGTCATCATTAATCACCTGAAACCCAACTAGGGGCCTCAATGCTTTCAATCTCCCCCTTTTTCATGATTGATGACAACAAAATCTCGAGTATGAGTAAAAGAGAGATTTGAGGTTTTCAACCACTTGGTTTGCATGAACTTGTGGCAATAAGATCACAAACATTAGAACAAGTTCATGCATACCAAGTCCACAACATGTACTCAAAATATATGAAATAAGCACGAGTATGAAACATAGATCTCATTTGAATCAAAATATAACACGGAAGCAAAACAAATGAGCAAAAACAAGTGACATGACACATATTAGTCAAAGTAGAGAGCACACAGTGTAACATAAGTCTCATAATCACACACATATCACATATATCACAATGCATGAAAGTAAAAAAGATATGCATGAAAGTATCACACACAAAAGAACTGAGTCCATCTCACACGCTCCCCCTAAGTCTAACATACTCGCTCCCTCTCCCCCTTTGGCTTCAAGCATCAAAACCTAAGGGTCGGTCAGAGGGATAGGAGCTGGCGAGTCAAGCACTAAGGTACTGGTGAGAGATCTAAAACTGAGTAGCACCATCATCTAACTCTGGACTCCAAACTATCAAACCTACTAGAGCTAGCTGAGGACCCTCTGACTCTGAATGTGCAAGTGAAGCAGGTCTAAGTCTGCTCCATGGTCTCGGTAACTAGGTCGGCTAGCTATGAAGTGGAGGTTGATACTATAGCCTGACCCTATGGCTCTAAAGCTATCTCTGTAGGAGCCATAATTGTCATTGTCTCTATCGCTAAGGCCTCAAGTGTAGGAGTGACTATCAGAGGTAGCTCAGACAAAGCAATAGAAGATGGAATCATCTATGTAGCCCCTATGACTAGGAGCTGCTATAGAAGTAAGAGCCACTTGGAACTCTAGAGGTGTGGGCTGCCTAGTAATCTCACTTAAAGTAGCACCCAAACACCATGAAACTAGAGTGTCTATCACTAGCATGGCCTCTGACTGATTAGAGTGAAACCCATGACAATCAGAGTGAAATCCTGAGCCTCTGTCCCTAATGTAGCAAACCACTATGAAACCTGCTTGGTGGGCGAGGCAAACTAGTGCAGCCATCTGTCCCTGACTCTAAAGCCCACTAGGACTATAACTGCTAGAGTCACTAGGGTAGTAGTAATTGTCAGCAACTAGCTGCCGCATCAGCAAATAAGTGGCAACACCTATAGAGGTGAGGACTGCACTACATGAATCCAAAGGCCATCTGCTGAAAAGAGAAAACTACAGCTAAATGGCCTACTGCTGCTGCTGCAGTGGCCTATGCCTAGGTGTGTCTGCTCTAGCTGCATCCTATCAAGTATGGCTATTAGAGCAGGATCTGTCTATGATGGTTGAGGTGGAGCTAAGCTAGAGCCACTAGCCTCTCTATCCGTGTGCTTATGGAGGCATCTTTGAAATAGGCTAGTAGTCCTTATCTATGCTATTAGACAGTGTCGTCCTCGACCTAGGTCGTCCTGTTGTGCCTCTAACTGCTCAAGCTCTATGTCAGCAACAGTCCTGATAGCCTCATCCTGCTCTACCTCTATCTCTGGCACCTCTAGTCTTTGATGGTGCTGCTGCCTTGGTGTACTACCCCTAATACTAGAACCCATCAGCTAGTGCATGTTGTACTCAAGGAACTCAGTAGTACTACCACTCAACTCAACCTGCAACCTCAGGAGGTATATAAAAAACTGCCTTATAGATGAGGAAGCAAATCCAATGTGCATACGGTAGCTAACGGTGGCCCTTTAAACCCTTCGCTAGAGTATCCTCTATCTTTGAGAGTATCACATCCCAAATATCAAACTCTATCTGAGAGATCAGATGGTGAACTAACCACAACTATATGCGAGTCAATCCCTCATGGAAGCCACTCCTCAGGAGAAAAGTCCTCCTCATGACTGCATCTAGGAGATGAGCCATAGGTGTAAGGTCACTCAAAGTACATCTCGAACCCTCTTCCGAATGGCTCATGAAGGTAGGCTCTGACTGTCTCTAGTAGGTGGCACTTCTCCACCATGGGGTACGTCTTGATGGTTGTGTCTGTCCATAGCAGATCTAGTGGATCCTGGTAGGAGACTCTAGAATCCTCAGTATCTCTCTGACCCTATTACTGTACAACCTACAGTCACATCCTCTAAATGTGAAGTGAATATATCTATGACCTAGATCAATCCACAACAAAGCATAGAACTCTCTGACCCAAGATGCAACATATCTGCCAATTCGCCCTAAGAGATCTTCCAAGCCAGGCTAGGTAGGTGAGGTGGGGATGGACCTGCTCTCCTCTAGCTACCACTATAGCCTCTAGGGGGCACACTCGCTGAGATCTAAAGAAAACACCACTGTTAACATAGGCATTATAGAAATCCTCCTGCAACACTATGTAGAAGCCCTTTGAAGCTCTCTCATCTCGCTGAGGTGGGAACCACTACTCGACCTCCATAAAGCAAAGCTGCTAAACCTACCGAGCTATGGTTGACCTCAAGTCTAGGTGGGTCACTGGCAGCGGGCCTCGTGACCTAGGAGGTGCACGAGAACCATGTATCTATCCCTCTAACCTACGTGTCACCTGAGCAGTGAACATGACCTGAGTGTCATAGCAGCTGCTTGGATTACGACTGCTCAGTCTCCTAAACTAGGATCAGCAAGAGAGACAAGCCTACCACTAAGCATGGTAGTCCCACATGTACTACCACTCATTGTCGCATCCTCCTCCAATGCTCTCCTCTGAGCTGGTGTCAAGTGATCACCAATACGAACACCAACACCTCCCTTAGCACGCTTAGCTACTACTACCTCTATTGCTGCCATCTCTGCATCTATGTCACCATGCTTGCACTTCTTTGCATGTTTCTTCATTTTTCCCTTCGCCTTCTCCTGTGCTGATAGACAGGACAACCGTCTCTCATCGTTGTCGGGATCACGAAAGGCATTCCTACATCAAACCATACTGCCACTGCAAGAGATCAACTATCACAACCCAACCAATCAAGCAAGTACTTCCCCTAACTCAGAGAAACACTACCAAGACCAATTGCCCACTGACAAGAAGTCCACTATCATTGAGAATCAATCACTGACTCCATCTATCGCTGACAATCACTGCCTAATTGACACTCGTGAGGCTTGGCCTCAATCCATACTCATGGGCTTAGCCCAAGTTTATCTACCACTAAAACACTGACCAAGTCACCTCACTACCACATAGACCATGACTCGCTACAATAGATAGATAGGAGGATATATATAAGCAACAACAATATAGAGATAAGCGAGCCCTAATGAGAATCAAGCAATTGGGATAAGAAAATAGAAACAAAGGCTTGCTACCTTTAGATAGGGTGAGGACCTATGAAGAGGAAAGTCGTTAAGCACGGGGGCACCATGAGGTCAAGTAAAGGCACTACAGGAAGATATAGCGAGGAAATAGAGTGAGAACATGGTTGCTGGTGCCATTCAGACAAGTCATCGAGGAATTTGAAATGCAGAGGGGGTGCCCACCAAGGGAAATGGAGCAGTCGGCCAAGGATTTGCCGAAGAGGAGCCCTGGACACAAAAGAAACACCACAAGGAGTCGACAATAGTCCCTACATTAGCAAGGG
Source organism: Miscanthus floridulus (assembly GCF_019320115.1). NCBI lineage: Eukaryota > Viridiplantae > Streptophyta > Magnoliopsida > Poales > Poaceae > Miscanthus > Miscanthus floridulus. The sequence goes on along the minus strand of NC_089583.1, from coordinate 51,274,742 downwards.
CAAAGAGCAAGATCAGAGAATTAGAGTCTAGGCCGGTTTAGACAAAACACCGAACACCTGGTGGGTAGAGGGGTTGCTCACCTTGGTGGAAACTGTTGTGGACCATGAAATCGTTGTAGATGAGGCTCTAGAAGCTAAGGTGATGAGCATGGGGTTGCTAGTGTCGAAGGAAACAATGGTAAGGTCAAAGGAGGAACTCCTAACAATGGTGGTGAATGCCCACTGGTGAGCAAGGGCACGGCTAGGCGCAGACGTGGCACAGGCGCTGAGGGCACAGTGAGAGCATAGATGACTATGGTGGTGAGGGCATGAGCTTTGAGAAGGCAAGGGCACAGCAGAGCATGAAGGTGCAGGCTTGATGGCGTGGATGGAATTGCACGACTGCGGTTAGGGTTAGGACCAATGGTGTAACACCCAAAAATTCCTACTACAAATTAGCAATTTATTCATAACCTTTATTACATTTTCTAGATATTTTTAACTTAGGCCAAATAATAAATATTACATAAATAAAATACACTATAAGGATTAGAAACAATGGTTGTTGCATTCATGTCGAAGCATATGGTTTTGATTGAGTGTAGGGTTAGATGATTTGAAGTTGAATTCAAATCCCATTTGAATTTGGCTTAGAATTGAAAATAGAGGAAATAGATTTGGAAAAGGATTTGATTTTTAAAAAAAATTCATCTTCTTCCATTCTGGCCCAACCCTGGGTTTAGGCCCAGGCCTTTTCTTTTTTTTTTTTGCCTGCCCACACTGGCCCACAGGCAGCCCAGCAGCGCCCTTCCTCCCTTCTCTCTTTTCCCCGCACCGGCCTGCTACCGCACGCGACCCAGCCAGGCGCACCAGCCCACTTGGTGGCCTGCCGCACCGGCCTTCTCCCATGTGCTACGCGCCCTCCTCCGCAGTGCACCGCACGCTAGCACCAGCCCAGCTGGGCATCGCGGCCCGCAACGCTGCGCTCACCGCTCTCTTTCTTCTCTCCCTCACTACCCCACAGGACCCTCTCGTCAGCGCCGGCCCTTTCCTTCTTCCTCATGCTGCTTCTTTCCTTTCTTGCTCCTAGTAATGGCGCTCCCAAATGGCAAGCCACCACGTCGTCGCCCATAGAAGGAAAGCGGCAAATCCCACCCGTATCCACCCGAGAATGCCCCCATCCGACTCGCGGTGAGCTCCCGACCCTTCCCGTACCTTCCATTCTCGGTTTCACACCCTAGAACACCATACTGGCAATCCCCAATCATTGCTGGCCATGGCGCCGCCATCAGGTATTTCTTCCCCGGTGACCCGCTGCCCCCGTACATGCCTGCGCCATCAGATCGTAAAGGAGCGGTCCAGATTAGATACCCCTTCGGGGAGTATAACCGATCCACCAGATGGGCCATGGACCCGGTCCACCCTACCACATCAGCCCGCCCACGCGTGCGTGGTGCACCACGCCAACTAGAGGGCGCCACGCATTCGCCCAGTCCGCCGCAGGTCAAACACGCAGTCAGCCGCACGCATTTTGCAGAAAAACCCCTCTATTTTTGTAGAATCAACCCGCGGTACTCATCAGTTCAAAAGAATTTCTATTCAGTCCTATTTTTATTCAATTTAGACCCTATACTTTCTAGATTTAGTGCCTATAGTCCTATAACCGTGAGTATTTATATTTTTAATTATTTTAATTCAAAAATAGGTTCAGTTTATTTATATAAATGCCATTACATCTTATTTCATGCATAACTTTCACGTTTTTAAGTCTGATTTGAGTGATTCTTTTGCTCACGTGTTTCGTAGCAATGCGTAGAATAGATTTATAAGCTTTTCAACTTATGTTTTTACTATTTGGTGTACTGTTCTAATGAAAGTCTATCTTGTATGCATGTAATGATTGGTATGATGCCTTGATTGATGATTGGATCACGATTAGAGGGTGAGCCATTTGAGGTGACTGAGGACCCCCAGCAGCATCAGCAGTACTTCCAGGATGACTTTGAGGAAGGCAAGTGTACCAAAGGCCCCTTGTTACCTATGAACTATTAACATTCATATTCATGCATGTGTTTAATTTGAAATGCCTTTAAGGACTTTACCTAGATGATTACTTGTACCACATATCCTTGATACCTAGGATTATTGGGTAGGCATTTTGGATAGATGCTGTAGCGCTTAACATGAAATAATTGTTAAACATGATTAAAGGCCATTTGCAATGTGATAAAATGGAGCTTTTTAGCAACAGGTAGGGGGCTAGAGTACGGGGTTGAGTACTCTAGTGTCTCTCCATAAGGACTTAATCCTGAAGCGGCAACCCAGGAGGGACCGTACAACCCCGAGTCTTACATGGCTCTAACTTTAACCTATTAACTAGATTGTACTAGCTCGTCTGTAGCTCTAGTAAGGGGTAAGAGGGTATCTTTCCTTTTTCTGTTAGGGTGTGCACCGTGCTGTGATGCCCACATGTGCCATTCCTTTGTAGCTATGACCTATTAGTGCAACTAGCTAAGGGTTTCATAGTGAAACTCTGCCACACTTCCTAGGAAGAGGTGTAGTGGGTCTTGTGAACCTCGGCATTGGGAATCATAGCTCGATGGGTAAAGTTGTATAATTTCTACAGAAATAATTAACCTGTTATAACAGCCGTGCTCACGGATACGAGCGGTCTGGATCCTTTGAGATTAGTGGTTACTGTGGATGATGTATGGTTGGGAATTGAGAGAAACATGACTATACTTTGATATCACTTGGGAATTGGGACTTTTCATTAAAGTAGTGAATCAGGATGCTAAAATTTGATCAACTAAAATTGTGAACCACTAGTCAAACAGTGTCAAGCCTTTTTGAGCCTCATAGATCCCTTTGATATACTTGCTAAGCATGGTGAGCTTACACTTGCTTTACATCCAATGAAAATCCCAGATGGGTAACAGATAATGGATATGAAGAGTTTCCGGAGGATGTCCAGGACTACTAGGGAGACGTTCACCAGTTGGAGTCCCTATGGCAGTTGGGCTAGTTATTCACTATGATTGTAATAATATTGCCTTTGAGCAAACATTGTATTAACTTTATGATGAGATATGCGATGTAATAAGTACTTTACTTTGATACTATTGCAATTTGTGATATATGTGTGTGTTTGGACATCATGGGCGCATATATATGAGTACTTGGTTTTGCTATGCAAAATTGGGTGCGTTACAAATTGGTATCAGAGCTATAACTGACTGTAGGACGAACAACCTAGTTAGAAATGGACATTTCTAGGATCACATTATCTTTATTTTACTACCTTTAATTTGCTATAAAATTTTGCTTATATTCTATTCTTTATCTGTTGCCAAAAATTATTTTGTTCTAATACTCAACCTTTTCATTCTTGTAGATGGCCTGTACCAAGCAGACCCCGCGCAAGAGGACCATCCTGATGCCCACTAGGAGGACTAGGTTCACATTGGGCAAGCGTGTCCCGGCACATCTGGTGGAAGCTCTGAGGAACCAGGAGGAGGAACAACCTGTGGAGGTGCCCATGGGGGAACCTCTGGAGGACTTGCTGGAGGATCCAATGGATGAAGAAATAGAAGAGGGACCCATGTTCGAGGAGCCCATTGAGATAGAGGAGTCTGATGAGGATCCTGTGGAGGAGCATGAACAAGGTGGCCAGGAGGGAGCTGGTGACCCCGACGATGGAGATGACTCTGATGATTCTGATGCTGATGGAGGTGATGATGGTGGAGATGGTGGAGACGATGGAGATGGTGGTGGTGATGGAGGAGACGGTGGAAATGGGGGTGATGACAGCGATGATGATCACAATGCACTGTTGGCTCAAGGATGGACCGTGGAGATCCACTATGACTTGGAGGGTGATGCCTACTACCACCCCAAGCTTCTCACACTTGTGCATCGCTACCACCCCGGAGGCACTGTTTAGTATAGGACGGAGCATTGGACCCACCCCGACTACACCGGCTTCTAGGAGACAGAAGTGTACATCCAAGAGGGGACTCAGGTGCACTACATCCACTGTGCCACCACTACATAGCTCACACGTGTGGCCATCATCAGGGACGCAGCTCGACAGGCATTGATGGTGAACCGCGACCGCCACTTTGACGACATCGCCTGGGAGGACGACCACTATCTTCCCCGCCGTCGGAGCGGCCAGTCTACATGCAACATCGCTGCACCACTTGGAGAGGCGAACCTAAGGCTGAGGCCTACCTTGTTGTGCTTGGCTGAGACCAACACTGACTTGGATCAGACCCTAGATGAGCTCGATGTCATGGGGAAGGCCTACATGCAGCTGGCCCATGAAAACGCTACACTGAAGCAGCAGCTAGGAGGTTCAGATGTGGAAGAGCCAGGAGTACCTACTCAGTCACCCCTGAGGAACAGAGGAGAGTTTGGGGACCCTAGCACTAGAACCAACGTCGACCCGTACCCATAGGAGAGTTTTAAAATATGTAATAAACACGCGTAGTTACATGAGAGAGTGTTTAGTTTCTTTTAATGGTTGAACAAGTGTTAGTTGCATGGTTGGATGTTTATCATTATGAATAATGTTTGATTTGGATCTTTGATATGATTGTGATGACTTGTGGGTATGTCCACGGTCATTTAGTTAAGGTTTAAGGATATAATGAATAAATAGTTGGGTTTCATTTTATCATGCTGTCCATTCTGTATCATTCTGAGCAGTCTGTCTTTATCAGTTCATATTTCATAATCTAGATGTCCAATGATCATGAAATTTTTATGGAGATAAGTAGACTTCAACATATTTCTTTTGGCTATGGAATCACCTCAATACCTATTATAAATTGTGAGATACAGCTGTTGTAAGTTGAGGTTTCTGTGCTGTCAGAATTCTAGAACAGTACTGCTTATCGTCTGTATTTTACTAAGTAAACGTCAGAATCTAGAAAAGTGTTCTAAATGAAAGTTGTAGAGAATTTCATAAGCTTTCCAGAAAGGTAAAATAGAAATCATATGATAAACAGAGAGTGGGATATGCTTGTTTTACTGCACTGCTGATTCCAACTCGCCGGAAAAATCAGCACAATTATCCTCTTGTATACCCTACATATATCTCTTGTCTACACCTACTCTTGTTACACAAGTATCTTTTAAGAGTTATATGCTTGGACATGTGAGACTTATATGATGCATCTACAGATGGTGAACACCAGGAGGAACAACCAGGGAGGCGAGGAACTGCCACCACCACCCCCAATCACCATGGAGCAGCTGATGATGATGCAGACACAGTTGCTTCAGTAGATGGCCTAGAACATGTAGAACATGGGGCAAGGGAATGGGAATGCACCCCCTCATGCTAGAGATAAGAGGGGAGAGTTCTTGAAAGGACACCCACCTATATTCAAGCACTCTACCGACCCACTCTAGGCTAATGACTAGCTACGTGCCATTGAGAGACAACTGGAGATTGCCTAGTGTGACGATAAGGAGAAGGTTTTATATGCTTCTGGACAGTTGCAAGGAGCTGCACTAGATTGGTGGGACTCATTCTACTTCGGCCATACCGAAGCTAATCCCATCGCTTGGGCTGAGTTCCATAGTGCCTTTCACTCTCACCACTGTGCCTACGGGACTGATGAAGCTAAAGAAGAAGGAGTTCTTGGCTCTCAAGCAGGGAAGCATGACTGTTGCTGAATATCATGACAAGTTCATACAATTGTCACTGGTATGCACCGATGGAGGTAGATGAGGACGGAAAGAGGTAGGAGCTATTTATGGAGGGCTTGAATGATGGTCTCTAGTACCTAGTTGTTGTCTCACACTTTTGCTAACTTCCAGCAGCTGGTGGATAAGGCTTTAGTGATCGAGAACAAGCGCCGCCAGATGGAGGACAAAAAGAGGAAATTCTAAGGACAGCAATCCGGGAGCAACTCTCGCTTCTGTGCCAACCCTCAACAAGCTCAACCTCAGTAGCGCTATCAAGGTCAGATAGATCCCAACCGCAACCGGCAACCCCAGCGTGCATAGCAGCAGCAGCTGTTCAAGGCACCAGCTCAGCACCAGCAGTAGCCCAACAATGTACCTGTGAGGAACAATGCCCCCAATGCTCCACAGAGGAATGGCACACCAAAAGTGCCAAATGCAGTTAATGATAATAAATGCTTTAATTGTGGAGAGCTAGGACATTACTCCAACAGATGCCCTAAGAAGACGGCTAACTCATAGCAGAATTATGTTCGGGGAAAGGTGAACCATATGACTGCTAAAACAGCTCAGGAGGCACCAGATGTGGTGATCGGTACGTTTCTGATCAACTCAAACTTAGCTACAGTACTTTTTGATTCTGGTGCTTCGCATTCCTTCATAGCATATACATTCATAAAGAAGCATGGTATTCCAGTAAGTGTTATGAAGAAACACATGTTAGTAAGCTCACTTGGAGGGGTAATGAAAGCAGAGTGGATATGCTTAGCTGCTAGTCTCAGCATAAGGGGGTAGAATTTCAAGCAAATCTTGTAGTCATAAACTCCACTGGTATTGATGTCATCTTGGGTATGGATTGGTTAAGGTTGTAGAAAGCAGTTATTAATTGTGGTAATAGTTCTATGAATCTTACCACTTCATCTAGAGAGGAAGTTGTGTATATGGCAACTCAGTCAGCTACAGAAATTTGTCAGGTTAATCAGTTGGAGGGCACAACCTTAGAAGATATAAGGATAGTAAATGAGTACCCAGATGTCTTCCTTGAGGAATTGCCTAGGTATGCCACCTGAATAAGACATCGAGTTTATAATTGAACTTTTACCTAGAACTGTACCCATAGCTAAGAGACCCTATAGAATGGGAGTGAATGAATTAGCAGAACTTAAGAAACAATTAAGGGAATTGTTAGATAAGGGTTATGTTCAACCTAGTTCTTCACCTTGGGGTGCACCAGTACTATTTGTAGAAAAGAAGGATGGTACACAGAGGATGTGCATAGATTACAGGTCACTTAATGAGGTCACAATTAAGAACAAGTACCCACTGCCTAGAATTGATGACCTATTTGACCAGTTGAAAGGGGCTTGTGTGTTTTCCAAGATCGACCTTTCGATCTGGATACCATCAGTTGAGGATAAGACGTACTGACATCCCCAAGACTGCTTTTGTGACCCGATATGGACTATATGAGTTCACAGTCATATCTTTTGGTCTGACAAATGCACCTGCTTACTTCATGTATCTGATGAACAAAGTGTTCATGGAGTACCTTGACAAGTTTGTCGTCGTGTTCATTGATGACATATTAGTGTACTCTAAGAATGAAGAAGAACATGAAGAACATTTGAGGTTGGTGTTGTAGAAGCTCAGAGAACATCAGCTTTATGCCAAGTTTAGCAAATGTGAGTTCTGGCTAAAAGAAGTATCTTTCCTTGGTCACATAATCTCTAATGGGGGAGTAGCAGTAGATCCCAAGAAAGTTAGAGATGTGTTGAGTTGGAAGCCACCTAAGGATGTTAGTGAGATTTGGAGTTTTCTAGGTATGGCTGGGTACTACAGGAGATTCATCGAGGGATTCTCTAAGTTAGCCAAGCCCATGACTGCCTTGTTAGAAAAGAATGCCAAATTTGTATGGACTAAGCAATGTCAGGACAGTTTTGAGGAGTTGAAGAAGAGATTGACTTCTACCCTAGTGCTCATCTTACCTGATCTCACCAAAAGCTTCTCTATCTACTGTGATGCCTCATGGCAAGGTCTAGGTGGTGTTCTTATGCAAGAAGGCAGAGTTGTTGCCTATGCATCCAGATAGCTGAGAAAACATGAGCTAAATTATCCAACTCATGATCTAGAATTAGCAGCTGTGGTGCATGCTCTCAAGATTTGGAGGCATTACTTGATTGGTCATAAGTGTGAGATTTATACGGATCATAAGAGTTTGAAGTACATATTCACATAGTTAGATCTAAATCTGAGGCAACGTAGATGGCTAGAGTTAATCAAGGATTATGATTTGGATATACACTATCACCCGAGAAAGGCTAATGTTGTAGCAGACGCCTTGAGTAGAAGGAGTTATGTGAATATGGCCTATACAACTCAACTACCTGAAGAGTTGTGTGAGGAGTTCAAATACCTGAATTTGGGTATTGTGGCCAACACCATGGAGTTAGAGGTAGAACCTACTCTGGAACAAGAGATTCGTAAGGGACAGCTGAATGATGAGAGGATCAAGGATATTGTGGAGCATATAGTGATTGGTAAAGCCCTAGGATTCCACATGGATGATCAAGGGATAGTATGGTTTGGCAAAAGGATTTCTGTGCCAGAAGTAAAATCTATTAGGGAGTCTATCTTGAGGGAAGCTCATGACTCAGCCTATTCCATACACCCAGGAAGTACTAAAATGTATCTTGATCTTAAAGAGAGATACTGGTGGTATGGACTAAAGAGAGATGTAGCTGAACATGTGGCCATATGTGACACAGTCCCAAAGAGTAAAAGCAGAACATCAGAGGCCAGCAAGTTTGCTACAGCCTATGAAGATACCCGAGTGGAAATGGGAAGAAGTTGGAATGGACTTTATAGTTGGATTACCCCGTACACAGAGAGGATTTGACTCTATTTGGGTGATTGTAGACCGTCTGACAAAAGTGGCACATTTCATTTCGGTCAAGGTAACTTATTGGGTGCAAAGTTAGCAGAGTTATATATGGAAAGGATTGTATGTTTACATGGAGTACCAAAGAAGATTGTTTCGGATAGGGGTACACAGTTCACATCACATTTTTGGTAGAAATTGCATGAGTCCATGGATACAAAGTTGAACTTTAGCTCAGCTTACCATCCACAAATAGATGGACTAGACCGAGAGAACAAATTAGATCTTAGAGGATATGCTAAGAGCTTGTGCTCTATAGTATGGGACAAGTTGGGATAAGAGTTTACCTTATGCCGAATTCTCCTATAATAATAGCTACCAAAAGAGTCTTCAGATGGCACCGTTTGAAGCATTGTATGGTAGAAAGTGCAGAACCCCATTGTTTTGGAATCAAACGGGGGAAAGTCAAGTCTTTGGACCAGATGTTTTGCAACTGGCAGAAAAACAAGTACAAACAATAAGGCAAAACTTGAAGGTTGCACAGTCTCGATAAAAAAGCTATGCAGACACGAGGAGAAGAGATTTGGTGTTTGAAATCGGTGACTTTGTCTATCTCAAAGTCTCACCTATGAAAGGAGTTAAGAGATTTCATACCAAGGGAAAGTTGTCACCCAGGTTTGTGGGACCATTCAAGATCATCAACAGGAGAGGGGAAGTTGCTTACCAGCTAGAATTACTAGAGCAGCTCTCAGGTGTTCATGATGTCTTCCATGTGTCGCAACTTAAGAAATGTTTGAGAGTACCTGAGGAACAACTACCTTTGAAGAACTGGATATCTAAGGGGATCTATCATACAAAGAATACCTAGTGAGAATCTTGGAAACTAGCGGAGAGAATCACAAGGAGCAAAATAATAAGAATGTGCAAGGTTCAGTGGAATAGACATTCGGTGGATGAGGCAACTTGGGAAAGAGAGGAAGATCTAAGAACTGACTATCCCTAATCTCTTTGAACCATCTAAATCTCGAGGATAAGATTCATCTTAAGGGGGTAGGTTTGTAACACCCAAAAATTCTACTACAAATTAGCAATTTATTCTTAACCTTTATTACATTTTCTAGATATTTTTAACTTAGGGCCAAATAATAAATATTGGATAAATAAAATACACTATAAGGATTAGAAACAATGGCTTGTTGCATTCATGCCGAAGCATATGGTTTTTGGATTGAGTGTAGGGTTAGATGATTTGAAGTTGAATTCAAATCCCATTTGAATTTGGCTTAGAATTGAAAATAGAGGAAATAGATTTGGAAAAGGATTTGATTTTTTTTTTGAAAAAATTCATCTTCTTCCATTCTGGCCCAACCCTAGGTTCAGGCCCGGCCTTTTCTTTTTTTCCCTACCCGCACTGGCCCATAGGCAGCCCTAGCAGCACCATTCCTCCCTTCTCTCTTTTCCCCACACCGGCCTGCTACCGCACGCAGCCCAGCCAGGCGCACCAACCCACTCGGTGGCCTACCGCACCGGCCCTCTCCCACGCGCTACGCGCCCTCCTCCGCAGCACACCTGCACGCTAGCATCAGGCCCAGCTGGGCATCCGCGGCCCGCAATGCTGCTCTCACCACTCTCTTTCTTCTCTCCCTCACTGCCCCATGGGACCCGCCCGTCAGCACCAGCCCTTTCCTTCTTCCTCGCGCTGCTTCTTTCCTTTCTTGCTCCCGGTAAATGGCGCTCCCGTATGGCAAGCCACCGCACCATAGCCCACAGAAGGAAAGCGGCAAATCCCGCCCGTATCTGCCCGCTTCCCTTCCTTCTAGCGCTCACCGCCCAGCCTATAAATTCCTACGCCATCCTTTCTCCCTCTCCCATCCTCTGCCCATGGCTGAACTTCACCGCCGTCGTAGCACTCCCTCACCCGTGCCTCAAAGCTCGACGCCGACACTACTCGAAGCCCCGCAGTGACCTCCCATGCCCATAGGTACCTTCTATTTGAAGTTTTGGTTGTAGATTCCTTGGATTCCCCTTACTTGTGTGTACTTTCTCTCTCCAGAGCTTCGCCACCGTTGACCTAGCCCCCTGGAGCCCGTCCCGAACGCCAAGAACGCCCCCATCCGACTCGCAGTGAGCTCCCGACCCTCCCCGTACCTTCTATTCTCGATTTCACACCCTGGAACACCGTACCGGCGATCCCCAGTCATCGTCGGCCATGGTGCCGCTGTCGAGTATTTCTTCATCGGTGACCCACTGCCCCCATACATGCCTACGCCATCAGATCGTAAAGGAGCGGTCCAGATTAGATACCCCTTCGGGGAGTATAACCGATCCACCAGATGGGCTATGGACCCGGTCCACCCTACCACATCAGCGCGCCCACGCGTGCGTGGTGCACCATGCCAACCAGAGGGCGCCACGTGTTCTCCTAGTCAGCCACAGGTCAAACACGCAGTCAGCCACATGCATTTTGCAAAAAAAACCCCTCTGTTTTCGTAGAATCTACCCACGGTATGATGCTTGATTGATGATTGGATCATGATTAGAGGGTGAGCCATTTGAGGTGACTGAGGACCCCTAGCAGGATCAGCAGTACATCTAGGATGACTTTGAGGAAGGCAAGTGTACCAAAGGCCCCTTGTTACCTATGAACATTACCATTCATATTCATGCATGTGTTTAATTTGAAATGCCTTTAAGGGCTTTACCTAGATGATTACTTGTACCACATATCCTTGATACTTAGGATTATTGGGTAGGCATTTTGGATAGATGTTGTAGTGCTTAACATGAAATAATTGTTAAACATGATTAAAGGCTATAAGTAATGTGATAAAATGGAACTTTTTAGTAACAGATCGGGGGCTAGAGTACGGGGTTGAGTACTCTAGTGTCCTCTCCATAAGGACTTAATCCTGAAGCGGCAACCTAGGAGGGACCATACAACTCCGAGTGTCACATGGCTCTGACTTTAACCTATTAACTAGATTGTACTAGCTTGTCTATAGCTCTAGTAAGGGGTAAGAGGGTATCTTTCCTTTTTCTATTAGGGTGTGCACCAGTGATGCGATGCCCACGTGTGCCATTCCTTTGTAGCTACGACCTGTTAGTGCAACTAGCTAAGGTTTCATAGTGAAACTCTGCCACACTTCCTAGGAAGAGGTGTAGTGGGTCTCAGCGAACCTCAGCATTGGGAATCATGGCTCGGTGGGTAAAGTTATACAATTTCTGTTAGAAATAATTAACCTATTATAACAGCCGTGCTCACTGGATATGAGCGATCTAGATCCTTTGAGATTAGTGGTTACTGTGGATGATGGATGGTTGGGAATTGAGATAAACATGACTATACTTTGATATCACTTGGGAATTGGGACTGTTCTTTAAAGTAGTGAATCAGGATGCTAAAATTTGATCAACTAAAATTGTGAACCATAGTCAAACAGTGTCAAGCCTTTTTGAGCCTCATAGATCCCTTTGATATACTTGCTAAGCATGGTGAGCTTACACTTGCTTTACATCCAATGAAAATCCCAGATGGGTAACAGATAATGGATATGAAGAGTTTCCAGAGGATGTCCAGGACTACTAGGGAGACGTTCACCAGTTGGAGTCCCTGTGGCAGTTGGGCTAGTTATTCCGCTGTGATTGTAATAATATTGCCTTTGAGCAAACTTTGTATTAACTTTATGATGAGATATGCGATGTAATAAGTACTTTACTTTGATACTATTGCAATTTGTGATATATGTGTGTGTTTGGACATCCTAGGCGCACATATATGAGTACTTGGTTTTGCTATGCAAAATTAGGTGCGTTACAGATGGTGGCGTGACATACGAGTGAGAAGCCAGGCATGGGTGGGAGCCAATTACCAGATGAGGTAGGGAGATAGTGTGGCCCCACTTGATAGACAGAGATGGAGCACAGTGGAAGTTGCCAAAATGGGAAGGCATGGGCCCCATGCGTCAGCAAAAACTTTCAAACACCTTGCGCCTTTATTGTTATGACCAGACGCGATGGTGGAAATGACCTGATGTGGATGTTGCAAAGTTCGATCAACAACAGAGAGCCCCAAATGGCCTTTGCGATGACCTAATGTGTCTGACGCATGTGACCGGATGCTAGGTAGAGTCTGGTCATGTCCTGCGTTCCTTCCTCGTGATGACCGGACGCTACATCATTGACCGAATGGATGCTAACAAAACATTATTCACACATCAGTTCAATGGAGCACTGACCGGACGCTGCTGCTGTTGAGTCCGGTCCTAAGTATAGTCATCTTCCTACAACTGATTCTCCTCCCTTCTTCGTGGCACTTTCTCCTAATCGAGTCCCAACTTCAATAAGAGCCAAATAACCACCAATTGGGACTGATATGAGAGACCTCTCTCAAACTCTCAAAAATTTCAAAATAATTTGCCTTTGGTTGTAATCTTTTTAGCAAAATAAGCAACAAAAGGGATGAGGAGACATCATGTGGCCACCACATAGGGGACGTAATAATTAGGAGCTTCAAATGCTCCCCCTATTGGTGGATGAACACAACAGACGCTCAAAACTTAACCAAAAAGAAATGACAAAGCAACACAGATGCATATGTAATGCAATACAAGTAAAGTAGATCTAGTCACTTGTCAAGTTTGATCCAAGGTTAAACTTCTTCACATGCATTGAGTGTTATCTTAACCATGTTAGACAAGCCCTAAGTGCACTGCTAAAAATTATATATGTTTTATATTACAATGCAATGCATGGGTCAACACAAGCTCATTTTTTAGTGCAGTTACTTAGGTCAAGCACCTTCCATTCTCGGTTTCACACCCTAGAACACCATACCGGCAATCCCCAATCATCGCCGGCCATGGCGCCGCCGTCAGGTATTTCTTCCCCGGCGACCCGCTGCCCCCGTACATGCCTGCACCGTCAGATCGTAAAGGAGCGGTCCAGATTAGATACCCCTTCGGGGAGTATAACCGATCCACCAGATGGGCCATGGACCCGGTCCACCCCGCCACATCAGCCCGCCCACGCGTGCGTGGTGCACCACGCCAACCAGAGGGCGCCACGCATTTGCCCAGTCCGCCGTAGGTCAAACACGCAGTCAGCCGCATGCATTTTGCACAAAAACCCCTCTATTTTTGTAGAATCAACCCGCGGTACTCATCAGTTCAAAAGAATTTCTATTCAGTCCTATTTGTATTCAATTTAGACCCTATACTTTCCAGATTTAGTGCCTGCAGTCCTATAACCATGAGTATTTATATTTTTAATTGTTTTAATTCAAAAATAGGTTCAGTTTATTTATAGAAATGCCATTACATCTTATTTCATGTATAACTTTCGTGTTTTAAGTCCGATTTGAGTGATTCTTTTGCTCACGTGTTCGTAGCAATGCGTAGAATAGATTTATAAGCTTTTCAACTTATGTTTTTACTATTTGGTGTACTATTCTAATGAAAGTCTATCTTGTATGCATGTAATGATTGGTATGATGCTTGATTGATGATTGGATCATGATTAGAGGGTGAGCCATTTGAGGTGACTGAGGACCCCCAACAGCATCAGCAGTACTTCCAGGATGACTTTGAGGAAGGCAAGTGTACCAAAGGCCCCTTGTTACTTATGAACTATTAACATTCATATTCATGCATGTGTTTAATTTGAAATGCCTTTAAGGACTTTACCTAGATGATTACTTGTACCACATATCCTCGATACCTAGGATTATTGGGTAGGCATTTTGGATAGATGTTGTAGCGCTTAACATGAAATAATTGTTAAACATGATTAAAGGCCATTTGCAATGTGATAAAATGGAGCTTTTTAGCAACAGGTAGGGGGCTAGAGTACGGGGTTGAGTACTCTAGTGTCTCTCCATAAGGACTTAATCCTGAAGTGGCAACCCAGGAGGGACCATACAACCCTGAGTCTCACATGGCTCTGACTTTAACCTATTAACTAGATTGTACTAGCTCGTCTGTAGCTCTAGTAAGGGGTAAGAGGGTATCTTTCCTTTTTCTGTTAGGGTGTGCACCGTGCTGCGATGCCCACATGTGCCATTCCTTTGTAGCTACGACCTGTTAGTGCAACTAGCTAAGGGTTTCATAGTGAAACTCTACCACACTTTCTGGGAAGAGGTGTAGTGGGTCTTGTCAACCTCGGCATTGGGAATCACAGCTCGATGGGTAAAGTTGTATAATTTCTACAGAAATAATTAACCTGTTATAACAGCCGTGCTCACGGATACGAGCGGTCTGGATCCTTTGAGATTAGTGGTTACTGTGGATGATGGATGGTTGGGAATTGAGATAAACATGACTATACTTTGATATCACTTGGGAATTGGGACTTTTCATTAAAGTAGTGAATCAGGATGCTAAAATTTGATCAACTAAAATTGTGAACCACTGTCAAACAGTGTCAAGCCTTTTTGAGCCTCATAGATCCCTTTGATATACTTGCTAAGCATGGTGAGCTTACACTTGCTTTACATCCAATGAAAATCCCAGATGGGTAACAGATAATGGATATGAAGAGTTTCCGGAGGATGTCCAGGACTACTAGGGAGACGTTCACCAGTTGGAGTCCCTATGGCAGTTGGGCTAGTTATTCCAATGTGATTGTAATAATTTTGCCTTTGAGCAAACATTGTATTAACTTTATGATGAGATATGTGATGTAATAAGTACTTTACTTTGATACTATTGCAATTTGTGATATATGTGTGTGTTTGGACATCATGGGCGCATATATATGAGTACTTGGTTTTGCTATGCAAAATTGGGTGCGTTATAAATTGGTATCAGAGCTATAACTGACTGTAGGACAGACAACCTAGTTAGAAATGGACGTTTCTAGGATCACATTATCTTTATTTTACTACCTTTAATTTGCTATAAAATTTTGCTTATATTCTATTCTTTATCTGTTGCCAAAAATTATTT
Source organism: Miscanthus floridulus (assembly GCF_019320115.1). Classification (NCBI taxonomy): domain Eukaryota; kingdom Viridiplantae; phylum Streptophyta; class Magnoliopsida; order Poales; family Poaceae; genus Miscanthus; species Miscanthus floridulus. The sequence continues at coordinate 51,259,250 of NC_089583.1, read as the reverse complement.
TGTTCTAATACTCAACCTTTTCATTCTTGTAGATGGCCTATACCAAGCAGACCCCGCGCAAGAGGACCATCCTGATGCCCACTAGGAGGACTAGGTTCACATTGGGCAAGCGTGTCTCGGCACATCTAGTGGAAGCTCTGAGGAACCAGGAGGAGGAACAACCTGTGGAGGTGCCCATGGGGGAACCTCTAGAGGACTTGCTGGAGGATCCAATGGATGAAGAAATAGAAGAGGGACCCATGTTCGAGGAGCCCATTGAGATAGAGGAGTCTGAGGAGGATCCTGTGGAGGAGCATGAACAAGGTGGCCAGGAGGGAGCTGGTGACCCCGATGATGGAGATGACTCTAATGATTCTGATGCTGATGGAGGTGATGATGGTGGAGATGGTGGTGGTGATGGAGGAGACGGTGGAAATGGGGGTGATGACAGTGATGATGATCACAATGCACTGTTAGCTCAGGGATGGACCGCGGAGATCCACTATGACTTGGAGGGTGATGCCTACTACCACCCTAAGCTTCTCACACTTGTGCATCACTACCACCCCAGAGGCACTGTTTAGTACAGGACAGAGCATTGGACCCACCCCGACTACACCGGCTTCTGGGAGACAGAAGTGTACATCCAAGAGGGGACTCGGGTGCACTACATCCACTATGCCACCACTACATGGCTCACACGTGTGGTCGTCATCAGGGACGCAGCTCGATAGCTGTTGATGGTGAACCGTGACCGCCACTTTGACGACATCGCCTGGGAGGACGACCACTATCTTCCCCATCGTTGGAGCAGCCAGTCTACATGCAACATCGCTGCACCACTTGGAGAGGCAAACCTAAGGCTGAGGCCTACCTTGTTGTGCTTGGCTGAGACCAACACCGACTTGGATCAGACCCTGGATGAGCTCGATGTCATGGGGAAGGCCTACATGCAGCTGGCCCATGAAAACGCTACACTGAAGCAGCAACTAGGAGGTTCAGATGTGGAAGAGCCAGGAGTACCTACTTAGTCACCCCTGAGGAATAGAGGAGAGTTTGGGGACCCTAGCACAAGAACCAACGTCGACCCGTACCCATAGGAGAGTTTTAAAATATGTAATAAACACGCGTAGTTACGTGAGAGAGTGTTTAGTTTCTTTTAATGGTTGAACAAGTGTTAGTTGCATGGTTGGATGTTTATCATTATGAATAATGTTTGATTTGGATCTTTGATATGATTGTGATGACTTGTGGGTATGTCCACGGTCATTTAGTTAATGTTTAAGGATATAATGAATAAATAGTTGGGTTTCATTTTATCATGCTGTCCATTCTGTATCATTCTGAGCAGTCTATCTTTATCAGTTCATATCTCATAATCTAGATGTCCAATGATCATGAAATTTTTATGGAGATAAGTAGACTTCAACATATTTCTTTTGGCTATGGAATCACCTCAATACCTATTATAAATTGTGAGATACAGCTGTTGTAAGTTGAGGTTTCTGTGCTGTCATAATTCTAGAACAGTACTGCTTATCGTCTGTATTTTACTAAGTAAACGTCAGAATCTAGAAAAGTGTTCTAAATGAAAGTTGTAGAGAATTTCATAAGCTTTCCAGAAAGGTAAAATAGAAATCATATGATAAACAGAGAGTGGGATATGCTTGTTTTACTGCACTGCTGATTCCAACTCGCCGGAAAAATCAGCACAATTATCCTCTTGTATACCCTACATATATCTCTTGTCTACACCTACTTTTGTTACACAAGTATCTTTTAAGAGTTATATTCTTGGACATGTGAGACTTATATGATGCATCTACAGACGGTGAACACCAGGAGGAACAACCAGGGAGGCGAGGAACTGCCACCACCACCCCCAGTCACCATGGAGCAGCTGATGATGATGCAAACATAGTTGCTTCAACAGATGGCCCAGAACATGCAGAACATGGGGCAAGGGAATGGGAATGCACCCCCTCATGCCAGAGATAAGAGGGGAGAGTTCTTGAAAGGACACCCACCTGTATTCAAGCACTCTACCGACCCACTCCAGGCTGATGACTGGCTACGTGCCATTGAGAGGCAACTGGAGATTGCCTAGTGTGACGATAAGGAGAAGGTTTTATATGCTTCTGGACAGTTGCAAGGAGCTGCACTAGATTGGTGGGACTCATTCCGCTTCGGCCATACCGAAGCTAATCCCATCGCTTGGGCTGAGTTCCATAGTGCCTTTCGCTCTCACCACGTGCCTACGGGACTGATGAAGCTAAAGAAGAAGTTCTTGGCTCTCAAGCAGGGAAGCATGACTGTTGCTGAATATCGTGACAAGTTCATACAATTGTCACGGTATGCACCGATGGAGGTAGATGAGGACGGAAAGAGGTAGGAGCTATTTATGGAGTGCTTGAATGATGGTCTCTAGTACCAGTTGTTGTCTCACACTTTTGCTAACTTCCAGCTGCTGGTGGATAAGGCTTTAGTGATCGAGAACAAGCACCGCCAGATGGAGGACAAAAAGAGGAAATTCCAAGGATAGCAATCCAGGAGCAACTCTCGCTTCCATGCCAACCCTCAACAAGCTCAACCTCAGCAGCGCTATCAAGGTCAGATAGGTCCCAACCGCAACTGGCAACCCCAGCGTGCACAGCAGCAGCAGCTGTTCAAGGCACCAGCTCAGCGCCAGCAGTAGCCCAACAATATACCTATGAGGAACAATGCCCCCAATGCTCCATAGAGGAATGGTGCACCAAAAGCGCCAAATGCAGTTAATGATAATAAATGCTTTAATTGTGGAGAGCCAGGACATTACTCCAACAGATGCCCTAAGAAGACGGCTAACTCATAGCAAAATTATGTTCAGGGAAAGGTGAACCATATGACTGCTAAAACAGCTCAGGAGGCACCAGATGTGGTGATCGGTACGTTTCCGATCAACTCAAACTCAGCTACAGTACTTTTGATTCTGGTGCTTTGCATTCCTTCATAGCATATACATTCATAAAGAAGCATGGTATTCCAGTAAGTGTTATGAAGAAACACATGTTAGTAAGCTCACTTGGAGGGGTAATGAAAGCAGAGTGGATATGCTTAGCTGCTAGTCTCAGCATAAGGGGGTAGAATTTCAAGCAAATCTTGTAGTCATAAACTCCACTGGTATTGATGTCATCTTGGGTATGGATTGGTTAAGGTTGCAGAAAGCAGTTATTAATTGTGGTAATAGTTCTATGAATCTTACCACTTCATCTGGAGAGGAACTTGTGTATATGGCAACTCAGTCAGCTATAGAAATTTGTCAAGTTAATCAGTTGGAGGCCACAACCTTAGAAGATATAAGGATAGTAAATGAGTACCTAGATGTCTTCCCTGAGGAATTGCCAGGTATGCCACCTGAACAAGACATCGAGTTTATAATTGAACTTTTACCTAGAACTGTACCCATAGCTAAGAGACCCTATAGAATGGGAGTAAATGAATTAGCAGAACTTAAGAAACAATTAAGGGAATTGTTAGATAAGGGTTATGTTCAACCTAGTTCTTCACCTTGGGGTGCACCAGTACTATTTGTAGAAAAGAAGGATGGTACATAGAGGATGTGCATAGATTACAGGTCACTTAATGAGGTCATAATTAAGAACAAGTACCCACTGCCTAGAATTGATGACCTATTTGACCAGTTGAAAGGGGCTTGTGTGTTTTCCAAGATTGACCTTCGATCTGGATACCATCAGTTAAGGATAAGATGTACTGACATCCCCAAGACTGCTTTTGTGACCCAATATGGACTATATGAGTTCACAGTCATATCTTTTGGTCTGACAAATGCACCTGCTTACTTCATGTATCTGATGAACAAAGTGTTCATGGGGTACCTTGACAAGTTTGTCGTCGTGTTCCTTGATGACATATTAGTGTACTCTAAGAATGAAGAACATGAAGAACATTTGAGGTTGGTGTTGTAGAAGCTCAGAGAACATCAGCTTTATGCCAAGTTTAGCAAATGTGAGTTCTGGCTAAAAGAAGTATCTTTCCTTGGTCACATAATCTCTAATGGGGGAGTAGCAGTAGATCCCAAGAAAGTTAGAGATGTGTTGAGTTGGAAGCCACCTAAGGATGTTAGTGAGATTTGGAGTTTTCTGGGTATGGCTGGGTACTACAGGAGATTCATCGAGGGATTCTCTAAGTTAGCCAAGCCCATGACAGCCTTGTTAGAAAAGAATGCCAAATTTGTATGGACTAAACAATGTCAGGACAGTTTTGAGGAGTTGAAGAAGAGATTGACTTCTACCCTAGTGCTCATCTTACCTGATCTCACCAAAAGCTTCTCTATCTACTGTGATGCCTCATGGCAAGGTCTAGGTGGTGTTCTTATGCAAGAAGGCAGAGTTGCTGCCTATGCATCCAGATAGCTGAGAAAACATGAGCTAAATTATCCAACTCATGATCTAGAATTAGCAGCTGTGGTGCATGCTCTCAAGATTTGGAGGCATTACTTGATTGGTCATAAGTGTGAGATTTATACGGATCATAAGAGTTTGAAGTACATATTCACATAGTTAGATCTAAATCTGAGGCAACGTAGATGGCTAGAGTTAATCAAGGATTATGATTTGGATATACACTATCACCCGAGAAAGGCTAATGTTGTAGCAGACGCCTTGAGTAGAAGGAGTTATGTGAATATGGCCTATACAACTCAACTACCTGAAGAGTTGTGTGAGGAGTTCAAATACCTGAATTTGGGTATTGTGGCCAACACCATGGAGTTAGAGGTAGAACCTACTCTGGAACAAGAGATTCGTAAGGGACAGCTGAATGATGAGAGGATCAAGGATATTGCGGAGCGTATAGTGATTGGTAAAGCTCTAGGATTCCACATGGATGATCAAGGGATAATATGGTTTGGCAAAAGGATTTCTATGCCAGAAGTAAAATCTATTAGGGAGTCTATCTTGAGGGAAGCTCATGACTCAGCCTATTCCATACACCCAGGAAGTACTAAAATGTATCTTGATCTTAAAGAGAGATACTGGTGGTATGGACTAAAGAGAGATGTAGCTGAACATGTGGCCATATGTGACACGTCCCAAAGAGTAAAAGCAGAACATCAGAGGCCAGCAAGTTTGCTACAGCCTATGAAGATACCCGAGTGGAAATAGGAAGAAGTTGGAATGGACTTTATAGTTGGATTACCCCGTACACAGAGAGGATTTGACTCTATTTGGGTGATTGTAGATCGTCTGACAAAAGTGGCACATTTCATTTTGGTCAAGGTAACTTATTTGGGTGCAAAGTTAGCAGAGATATATATGGAAAGGATTGTATGTTTACATGGAGTACCAAAGAAGATTGTTTCGGATAGGGGTACACAGTTCACATCACATTTTTGGCAAAAATTGCATGAGTCCATGGATACAAAGTTGAACGTTAGCTCAGCTTACCATCCACAAATAGATGGACAGACCGAGAGAACAAATCAGATCTTAGAGGATATGCTAAGAGCTTGTGCTCTATAGTATGGGACAAGTTGGGATAAGAGTTTACCTTATGCCGAATTCTCCTATAATAATAGCTACCAAAAGAGTCTTCAGATGGCACCGTTTGAAGCATTGTATGGTAGAAAGTGCAGAACCCCATTGTTTTGGAATCAAACGGGGGAAAGTCAAGTCTTTGGACCAGATGTTTTGCAACTGGCAGAAAAACAAGTACAAACAATAAGGCAAAACTTGAAGGTTGCACAGTCTCGACAAAAAAGCTATGTAGACACGAGGAGAAGAGATTTGGTGTTTGAAATCGGTGACTTTGTCTATCTCAAAGTCTCACCTATGAAAGGAGTTAAGAGATTTCATACCAAGGGAAAGTTGTCACCCAGGTTTGTGGGACCATTCAAGATCATCAACAGGAGAGGGGAAGTTGCTTACCAGCTAGAATTACTGGAGCAGCTCTCAGGTGTTCATGATGTCTTCCATGTGTCGCAACTTAAGAAATGTTTGAGAGTACCTGAGGAACAACTACCTTTGGAAGAACTAGATATCTAAGGGGATCTATCATACAAAGAATACCTAGTGAGAATCTTGGAAACTGTGGAGAGAATCACAAGGAGCAAAATAATAAGAATGTACAAGGTTCAGTGGAATAGACATTCGGTGGATGAGGCAACTTGGGAAAGAGAGGAAGATCTGAAAACTGACTATCCCAATCTCTTTGAACCATCTAAATCTCGAGGATAAGATTCATCTTAAGGGGGTAGGTTTGTAACACCCAAAAATTCTACTACAAATTAGCAATTTATTCTTAACCTTTATTACATTTTCTAGATATTTTTAACTTAGGCCAAATAATAAATATTGGATAAATAAAATACACTATAAGGATTAGAAACAATGGCTATTGCATTCATGCCAAAGCATATGGTTTTGATTGAGTGTAGGGTTAGATGATTTGAAGTTGAATTCAAATCCCATTTGAATTTGGCTTAGAATTGAAAATAGAGGAAATAGATTTGGAAAAGGATTTGATTTTTTTTTTGAAAAAAATTCATCTTCTTCCATTCTGGCCCAACCCTAGGTTCAGGCCCGGCCTTTTCTTTTTTTCCCTACCCGCACTGGCCCATAGGCAGCCTAGCAGCACCATTCCTCCCTTCTCTCTTTTCCCCACACCGGCCTGCTACCGCACGCAGCCCAGCCAGGCGCACCAACCCACTCGGTGGCCTACCGCACCGGCCCTCTCCCACGCGCTACGCGCCCTCCTCCGCAGCACACTGCACGCTAGCATCAGCCCAGCTGGGCACCGCGGCCCGCAATGCTGCTCTCACCACTCTCTTTCTTCTCTCCCTCACTGCCCCATGGGACCCGCCCGTCAGCACCGGCCCTTTCCTTCTTCCTCGCGCTGCTTCTTTCCTTTCTTGCTCCCGGTAATGGCGCTCCCGTATGGCAAGCCACCGCACCATCGCCCACAGAAGGAAAGCGGCAAATCCCGCCCGTATCTGCCCGCTTCCCTTCCTTCTAGCGCTCACCGCCCGGCCTATAAATTCCTACACCATACTTTCTCCCTCTCCCATCCTCTGCCCGTGGCCGAACTTCACCGCCGTCGTAGCACTCCCTCGCCCATGCCTCGAAGCTCGACGCCGACGCTACTCGAAGCCCCGCAGTGACCTCCCGCGCCCATAGGTACCTTCTATTTGAAGTTTTGGTTGTAGATTCCTTGGATTCCCCCTTACTTGTGTGTACTTTCTCTCTCCAAAGTTCCACCGCCATTGACCTAGCCCTGGAGCCCGTCCCGAACGCCGAGAACGCCCCCATCCGACTCGCGGTGAGCTCCCGACCCTCCCCATACCTTCTATTCTCGATTTCACACCCTGGAACGCCGTACCGGCGATCCCAGTCGTCGCCGGCCATGGTGCCACCGTCGGGTATTTCTTCACCGGTGACCCACTGCCCCCATACATGCCTGCGCCGTCAGATCGTAAAGGAGCGGTCCAGATTAGATACCCCTTCGGGGAGTATAACCGGTCCACCAGATGGGCTATGGACTTGGTCCACCCTGCCACATCAGTGCGCCCACGCGTGCGTGGTGCACCGCGCCAACCAGAGGGCGCCACGTGTTCTCCTAGTCAGCCGTAGGTCAAACACGCAGTCAGCCACACGCATTTTGTAGAAAACCCCCTCTGTTTTTGTAGAATCTACCCGCGGTACTCATCAGTTCAAAAGAATTTCTATTGAGTCCTGTTTTTATTCAATTTAGACCCTGTACTTTCCAGATTTAGTGCCCATAGTCCTATAACCGTGAGTATTTATATTTTTAATTGTTTTAATTCAAAAATACGTTTAGTTTATTTATAGAACTGCCATTACATCTTATTTCATGCATAACTTTCGTGTTTTAAGTCTGATTTGAGTGATTCTTTCGCTCACGTGTTCGTAGCAATGCGTAGAATAGATTTATAAGCTTTTCAACTTATGTTTTTACTCTTTTGTGTACTATTCTAATGAAAGTCTATCTTGTATGCATGTAATGATTGGTATGATGCTTGATTGATGATTGGATCACAATTAGAGGGTGAGCCATTTGAGGTGACTGAGGACCCCTAGCAGGATCAGCAGTACATCTAGGATGACTTTGAGGAAGGCAAGTGTACCAAAGGCCCCTTGTTACCTATGAACTATTACCATTCATATTCATGCATGTGTTTAATTTGAAATGCCTTTAAGGGCTTTACCTAGATGATTACTTGTACCACATATCCTTGATACTTGGGATTATTGGGTAGGCATTTTGGATAGATGTTGTAGTGCTTAACATGAAATAATTGTTAAACATGATTAAAGGCTATATGCAATGTGATAAAATGGAGCTTTTTAGTAACAGATCGAGGGCTAGAGTATGGGGTTGAGTACTCTAGTGCCTCTCCATAAGGACTTAACCCTAAAGCGGCAACCTAGGAGGGACCGTACAACTCCGAGTGTCACATGGCTCTGACTTTAACCTGTTAACTAGATTGTACTAGCTTGTCTATAGCTCTAGTAAGGGGTAAGAGGGTATCTTTCCTTTTTCTATTAGGGTGTGCACCATGCTGTGATGCCCACGTGTGCCATTCCTTTGTAGCTACGACCTGTTAGTGCAACTAGCTAAGGTTTCATAGTGAAACTCTGCCACACTTCCTAGGAAGAGGTGTAGTGGGTCTCGCGAACCTCAGCATTGGGAATCATGGCTCAGTGGGTAAAGTTATACAATTTCTGTAGAAATAATTAACCTGTTATAACAGCCGTGCTCACGGATATGAGCGATCTAGATCCTTTGAGATTAGTGGTTACCGTGGATGATGGATGGTTGGGAATTAAGATAAACATGACTATACTTTGATATCACTTGGGAATTGGGACTGTTCTTTAAAGTAGTGAATCAGGATGCTAAAATTTGATCAACTAAAATTGCGAACCATAGTCAAACAGTGTCAAGCCTTTTTGAGCCTCATAGATCCCTTTGATATACTTGCTAAGCATGGTGAGCTTACACTTGCTTTACATCCAATGAAAATCCCAGATGGGTAACAGATAATGGATATGAAGAGTTTCTAGAGGATGTCCAGGGCTACTAGGGAGATGTTCACCAGTTGGAGTCCCTGTGGCAGTTGGGCTAGTTATTCCACTGTGATTGTAATAATATTGCCTTTGAGCAAACTTTGTATTAACTTTATGATGAGATATGCGATGTAATAAGTACTTTACTTTGATACTATTGTAATTTGTGATATATGTGTGTGTTTGGACATCCTAGGCGCACATATATGAGTACTTGGTTTTGCTATGCAAAATTGGGTGTGTTACAGACGGTGGCGTGACATACGAGTGAGAAGCCAGGCACGGGTGGGAGCCAATTACCAAATGAGGTAGGGAGATAGTGTGGCCCCACTTGATAGACAGAGAGGGAGCATAGTGGAAGTTGCCAAAACAGGAAGGCATAGGCCCCATGCGTCAGCAAAAACTTTCAAACACCTTGCGCCTTTATTGTTACGACCAGACGCGATGGTGGAAATGACCTGACGTGGATGTTGCAAAGTTCGATCAACAACAGAGAGCCCCAAAATGGCCTTTGCGATGACCTAATGTGTCTGACGCATGTGACCGGATGCTAGGTAGAGTCTGGTCATGTCCTGCATTCCTTCCTCGTGATGACCGGACGCTGCATCATTGACCGAATGGATGCTAACAAAACATTATTCACACATCAGTTCAATGGAGCATTGACCGAACGCTACTGCTGTTGAGTCCAGTCCTGAGTATAGTCATCTTCCTACAACTGATTCTCCTCCCTTCTTCGTGGCACTTTCTCCTAATCGAGTCCCAACTTCAATAAGAGCCAAATAACCACCAATTGGGACTGATATGAGAGACCTCTCTCAAACTCTCAAAAATTTCAAAATAATTTGCCTTTGGTTGTAATCTTTTTAGCAAAATAAGCAACAAAAGGGATGAGGAGACATCATGTGGCCACCACATAGGGGACGTAATAATTAGGAGCTTCAAATGCTCCCCCTATCGGTGGATGAACACAACGGACGCTCAAAACTTAACCAAAAAGAAATGACAAAGCAACACAGATGCATATGCAATGCAATATAAGTAAAGTAGATCTAGTCACTTGTCAAGTTTGATCCAAGGTTAAACTTCTTCACATGCATTGAGCGTTATCTTAACCATGTTAGACAAGCCCTAAGTGCACTGCTAAAAATTATATATGTTTTATATTACAATGCAATGCATGGGTCAACACAAGCTCATTTTTTAGTGCAGTTACTTAGGTCAAGCACATTGAGCTCATTCCTCAACCTACAAAATGTAGCCTCATCCAATGGTTTTGTGAATATATCCGCCAATTGATCCTCAGTCCTTACACCTTCTAGTGAAATGTCATTTTTAGCAACATGATCTCTAAGAAAGTGATGACGGATATCTATGTGCTTGGTGCTAGAGTGTTGAACTGGGTTATTAGCAAGTTTTACCGCGCTCTCATTTTCACACAAAAGGGGTACCTTTTCTAGAACTACACCATAGTCTAGAAGAGTTTGCTTCATATAAAGGATTTATGCATAACAAGCACCCGCGGCAATGTATTCCACCTCAGCGGTGGAGAAGGCAACACTATTTTGCTTCTTAAAGGTCCAAGACACTAGTGATCTACCAAGCAAATGACACCCTCTGGATGTGCTTTTTCTATCAATCTTACAACCCGCGTAATCCGAATCAGAATAGCCAACTAGTTGGAATCTTGCTCCTTTGGGATACCAAAGACCAATGCTTGGTGTGTGCTTAAGGTACCTAAGGATTCTCTTAACGGCAACTAAGTGAGCTTCCTTAGGACTAGCTTGGAATATAGCACACATACACACACTAAACAAGATGTCGGGCCTAGATGCGGTTAGGTATAACAAGCTACCAATCATAGAACGGTAGAGAGTTTGATCAACCAATTTACCTCCCTCATCTCGGTTGAGATGTCCATTTGACATTGGTGTCTTGATTGGCTTACATTCATCCATTTTAAACCTCTTAAGAAGATCCTTGGTATACTTTTCTTGAGAGATAAAAATCCCTTCTCTTATTTGCATGATCTAAAAACCAAGAAAGAATGTAAGATCCCCAATCATAGACATCTCGAACTCCTTCGACGTTGATTCACCAAACCCTTTGCAATAATCTTCATTCATGGAGCCAAATAAGATATCATCAACATACACTTGACAAATGAAGATCTCTTCATTAAGCTTCTTGGTGAATAGTATGGTGTCAACCTTCCTAGTGGTGAAGCCCTTCTCAATGAGGAAATCCCGAAAACACTCATACCATGCTCTTGGGGCTTGCTTTAGCCCATATAGCGCCTTGGACAACCTATAAACATGATTAGCATATCTAGGGTCTTCAAACTTGGGAGGTTGATCAACATAGACTATTCATTTATGAATCCATTCAAAAAATGCACTTTTAACATCCATTTGAAATAATTTCATTTTATGATGAGATGCATATGCAAGGATGATATGAATGGCTTCAAGTTCTACAATCGGTGCAAAGGTCTCTCCAAAATCCAAAACTTCAACTTGAGAGAACCCCTTTGCAACTAGCCTTGCCTTGTTCCTCACAACAATGCCTTGATCATCTTGCTTGTTGCGGAACACCCACTTTGTTCCAATAACTCTTGCATCTTGTGGTCACTTTTTAAGTGTCCAAACTTCATTGCAGGTGAAGTTGTTTAATTCTTCATGCATGTCATTTATCCAATCCAGATCTTGAAGAGCTTCATCTACACTTTTAGGCTAAATGCAAGAAACAAATAAGTGATATTCAATAAATAAGGCAAGTGTTTGAAGAGCGAGTCAGTACACCCTTTGAAGGACTCCCTAAGATAAGAACTTGTGGATGTGCTTGAAGTAGAGGCGAATTTCTTCTATCAACCACTTAAGGAGGAGGTTGTGGAGCATCAACATCTTGAGATTATGCCACCATTTGGTCATAGGAGACACGAGTTTCTTTATTTTCTACTCTCTCATCTTTATCATCATCTTGTGGCACATTTGATGGAGAAGGTAGGATCAATCACTTGCACTTCATTTTCATCATCTTTAGGCTTGATGTCTCCAACCGGAATGTTCTTCATGGCCTCCATCAATGGTTCATCACCTACATCAACAAGATTCTTATGTGCTCCTTGGGAGCCATTAGATTCATCAAACTCCACATCATATGTTTCTTCTACCAAGCCGGTGGCATGGTTGAATATTCTATATGCTTTGGATTTTGATGAGTAACCAACAAGAAAACCAATACCACAACGTCTTTGAAACTTCCCTAGGTGTTGACACTTCTTGTAGATGTAGCATTTGCAACCAAACACCCAGAAGAATGAGACGCCAGGCTTCTTTCCATTGAGCAACTCATAAGGGGTCTTGCCAAGAAACTTTTAAAGAAATAGGCGGTTGGATGCATAGCATGCAGTGTTGATAGCTTTCGCCCATAAATCTTGTGGTGTATTCACTACTATAGATTGACCAATCACTAATGCATCTATCACTACTGGTATCATTAAAAATGATGGTGATAGCTATCACCAATGGACCATTGGTGATGAGAGTATCACCGCCGGTTCATAAGAAAGTCCGAGTCGATAACTATCATCGCCGCTTCGTCTTACCAACTGATGGTGATAGTCCATCATCATAGCTGGTTTTCACCACCAGCCAGTGGTGATCATGTGCTCCTCATCACTGCTGCCTCGTCTTATGAACCAGCGGTGAAGACATTTTCACCGCCAGCTCGTTGTATGATACAACGGTGATAACCATGTTGTAGTATAAATAAATTCATAACTTTTTCAAATAAAGTCAGATAAAAACAACCTTTATATCAAAGTTGTATATCTCAATGCAATCAACAACTTTGTAGTTGATGACTTTTTCATTTGAAACCTTGTACGGTCCTAGAATTCTATTTGAAGCGCTCAAATTTTGAAATTAATTTTTTTTGAATTGTACAAATGACCCTAGATGGAAAAACAACCAAAAGCAAAGTTGTAGATCTTGATGAGATATACAACTTTGTAGTTGACAACTATTTCATTAGAAATCACTTATAGTCTCAAATTTGTATATGAAGTTTTAAAATTTTAAAAAAAACAAATTTTTCAAACAACCTCGAATGAAAAATCGACCAAAACCAAAGTTGTAGATCTCCATGAGAACACCCAAGTGTATCTTGAATAATCATCAACTATCATAAGACAATAGAGGTTGCCTCCCAAACTCTTATAAGTTGTTGGTCCAAATAGATCCATGTAAAGAACCTCTAGCACTCTTGTCGTTGACATGTAAGCTTTGGTTGGATGAGTGTTAGCATCTTGCTTGCCAGCTTGACATGCACTACATAGTTTATCCATCTCAAAACTTCACATCCTTCAAACATCTCACCAACTTATTCTTCATTAACTTCTTGAGTGAGCTCATCCCAACATGTGCAAGCCTTCTATACCAAAGCCACCCAAGTGATGTCTTGGTGAATAAGCATGTTTTTAAGTTAGCATCTTCAGAGGTGAAATCCAATAGATATAGGTTGTTGTATCTAAAACCCTTGAATATAACTTGATCATCATCTTTCTTTTACACAACCACTTCCTTCTTGGTGAACAAACATTAAAAGCCAAGATCACACAATTGGCCAACGAATAGCAAGTTAAAGCTCAATGAAGCAACATATAGTACATTTGATATTGAGTAGTCATTTGATATTGCAAATTTGTCCAACCCTTGTACTTTGCCCTTTGAATTGTCACCAAATGTAATCCTTTCTTGACCATCTACATCTTCATCTAGTGAGGTGAACATATAAGGATCACCAGTCATATGTTGAGTGCAACCACTATCAATTACCTAATGACTTCCACCGGTCTTATAGTTCACCTACACATAAGAGATTAAGCTTGATTTTTAGGCATCCACACTTGATGGGGGCTATCGTAGAACCGACCAATTTATAAGAGCACAAGTACAATGGCAGCCCGCAAGCGGTCGTACTATCATACTTGAGCCCATATAAACCTGGTAGTCTATTGAGTACCATGACGGGTCTCGATAAACGATCCACAACAACCAAGATCGGACATGATTCAACATACATGTCACATACTACATAAAGTTCACAGATACATTTCCATCATTAGAGTATGAAACAAAGTTATTACAAACCAAGTTTGATAGATAATAGCAGAAGAAAATTAAGTTTGAAAGTAGCATTTGCCAACATAGTTTAATACAGTGCCAACATATGATCACAATCCACAAAAGCATGTAGAGGGATTAGTAAAGAAGCCTGCCCAAGGCTTACTCCTCATCCATAGTGGGATAGAAGCAACTCTTGCAATAACCATGATACACAGTGCCATCTGCAACAATGGGAAATAAAACCCTGAGTACGAGAAGGTACTCAGCTAGACTTACCCATCATAAACCAGAAATAAATTGACTCCAAGGATTATGCAAGGTTGTATAAGTGGAGATAGCTTGACAACATTTTGCATAAAAAGCAATTAACTCAGTTATACAATTATAATTATGTTATCAAGTTAATTATGACTATCCATCTCTAAATTAGCAACTATCCTGCGCAAACATGTGGTATATCATTTTAAGAGCATGCAATAGTAACCATAGCAAGTATTGTAATTCCATGTTTATCCGAACCATCATATTCCATAATACAATTACTACGTTGTTGGGGCTAGCCAAGTTTCTCACTATCTGGGAGCAATAGTGATTTGAATCGATTTCAACCAGTTGGGAATTTATTCCTAACACAAACCTAGGTCTACCAGCCATGGTAGCCTTAGGTCACCTTTGGTACAACTCAAGTACACATTTCGCGGGTTTGCCTAGTGCCGCACAATCAGGGACACCAAATGCTAGGACATTCAGGCCCAGCCGGCCCTTGGGCTTAGTCTGGCTCCCCGCACATCCTTACTACCATCCAGAGTGCGCACTCTTACAAAGCGGGGCCAAGCCTGAGTTGAACTACTCGGCTTCACAGTCGGAACGAGTTATCTGGCCAGCTAAGTGATAGGCATGCGTTCAATCTTATCAGAAGTGCCAACAACGGTACGGTTCTTAATCGGCATAGACGGAATCACATGAGTCAACCAACCATAGACTCCATCCGGCCTCGATTTACATCACCTCATGGTTCTTTTCCACGATAGCAAATATAGCCAACCGTGCTTCGATATCCACCTATATCTCGCAGGTGACAGGAAATCACCTGACTTCTACCGGTCTAAGCATGGCTAAGCATATATTCGATCCTGGACCTACATAGGGTTAAAGGTAGTATTTCTAGACAAGGAAATTATATGCATCGAGTGGTTCCAATCAACTCTTATAAATTAATGCATCAATCATAAAGTTCTCGAGTAAAATTTTGTAAAACACTGGGAGACTTAGAATGCTCCGAGGCTTGCCTTTCAGAAAGGAAGTGGGGCGGTGGTCAGGGCACTCCGGAAGCTCTTCTAGGGTCTACTCCTCGCCTTCGGGAGCTTCGGCTTGAGGAATCTCTTGCTGGTCCCCTTCCTCTCCCTCATTGAACTCCAGCAACGTTATCTCCTCTGTCGAACCAATATGCATGGATATGGCATAAGACATTGCGAATGCATACTTGCTGACAAGTATAGTATGATAATACATGATGAATGGATTCTTATAAGTATTCTTAACAGTATGGTGTTAAAGTAATGACAAGTGCATCACATTTTACTAAGTATGTGCATATCTCTTCTTGATTACTTAATCAAACACTTCAACAATTCATTTACTATACCACAAAATAGCAGCTACTCGTTTTACTCATAACTAAAGTTCTACTTATACAAATGTTGTGATCTTGGACTTTCTAGAAAGCTTATACAATTGTCTACAACTCTTATTTAATCACCAAAAGCTATTTCACAATCCATCTTAGCCAAAACAGACAATCAATCCAGTGCTGTCCAGAAATTCTAGAGAGCGAGCATTTTGGAATACTAACTTTAAATAGCTATAACTCCTAAACCCTTTGGCCTATTGTCCTAAAATTTTGACACAAGATATATGAAGAAGTTACCTACAACTTTGTTATTAACCATTTTTACAGCAAACATCATTCTTACTATGCAACATACCAAACCACAGAATCTGTCCGAAAACTCTTCTATTTCTATTGCAAATAAACCTTCCAAATTTGACCTCACCAATCAAACCAACAGTACAAGGACATCAAATACACTTAAGAAAACATAATGGCCAGGCCCAAACTATTTATTTAAATACCTTTATCAATTTACTAAGATACTTAGGTTAAATAATAAACATATACTAAATGTGCATCATAAATTCTCAGAAATTTACAGTGGCTTACTAGTGCCACCAATAGACCACTATAAACGTTTCATGCCATTTTACCAAGTAAAACATCCTATGCAAAAATGGAAAGGCATAAAGGCTTAAAATAACATAAATAGGAAACCCTAGTGAAAAGTGTCAAGCAATAGATTTTATATTTTTCATAGCATCCATAAGGTACTAGGACAACCTCCAATAAATTTCATGAGCATTGGATTCATAGATAATTTATAAAAATTCACACAAGGATCACCTAATTATAAAAGGAAAATCTATAACTCAAAAAATATTCATGCACTGACCCTCAAATTTTTACCAGAGCGTATACTTGTCAAGAAAAGCTCACCATATAAATTTCATAATTTTTGGAGCAAAGGAACTCTAGATATAAATTAAACAAGTTTGCATATATTTAAAAACACATTTCAAGTTTCATTTTAATTCTTCTAGAAACTCTACTACAAGTGCTAATATTATATTTTTTTATAAATACTACACTTCACCAAGATCCTAACAAAATTTGAATCACCAAATTTGGATCTACCAAACTCCAGATATAAATTTTACAAAACAGCATGAAGTCTTGAATTAATTGAGCTATCTTTCTGAACTGAGTCACCGACAGACTAGACCCGCTGGTCAGTTGACCCTACGTGTCAGCAAAACAAAATAGGGCAGCAGCGCTGGATCGATGCAGCATGGCTAGAGTTCGTCTCCGGTGAGTCGTCCGATGAAGACAAGTGGACCGACGTGATCTACAGAGCATAACGCGTCTAGTGACCTAGGTGGTGGTAGTGCAGGTGTGGCGGAGCGTGCTCGTCGTCAGCCATGGCAGCATGATGGCGCTACTCTACGATGCGCTGGCCATCACCGGCCATGGTGAAGCCAGCCGAGGAGTGCACGAGATCCGTGGTGACCTAGTGACGCTATTTCTACTTCAAAAGCCCGACAAAAGGCTCTGACGAGCTCCGGCCATGGTGTGGTGGCGCGGAGGTGAGAGCGCGGCGACGCGGGTCACTGTGTTCCATGCTAGCGAGAACACTAATGGCGGTAACACCATAACATGAGCTAACACCTATCCTAACCAATCCCTAACACAAATAATCGGAAGCAACGCGCGCGTGAGCCAAGCGGTGGCGAGTTCGCCGTGGAGGTGGCCATGGCGGCCGAGATCTCCGGCGAGAGGGAAATGGTGAATACACCCTCACCAAAGCTCTTCTGATGCTGCAAACATGTCAAGGTGGTGGAGGTGGATGTGGCGCAGCTATGGATGAGATGGAGGTCATGGTGGTGTGGTGGAGCGCACGCGAGGCGACGGCAGAGGTGGTGCTGTGCTCGGCGGTGTTGCTTGGTTCCACGGCATGAACAAGGGAGTGCTCTAGAGAGGTAGAGAGCGGGCGGGAGTGAGTGGAAATGAAGCACAGGTCATGCAGATATTGGCTGCCAGTGCATGGCGGTGAGAGCCAGGCGTCGACCGATGGTGGCCACGGGCGGCCATGCTCTGTCCATGGTCGGCCATGACAGAGTGCGGCACGGCGTCCATCAGGGCCTGAACCCGAGCCTAACAATGGGATTTGATGAAGCTCGATCTCCTAATCCATGGAGCATTAGTGCACACAAGCTAAATCAAAGTTGTAGCTCTATGTACCAGCTAAAATTCGTATTTAAGGATCAAGGCCTAATTCTAATTGGTTAGTGAGTAAAATCATCTCAAAGCTGGCTGCGTTCTTAGCAAGTCTTCTAAGATTTGGTTCACTCACTCTGTCTGTCCTGAAGTTTGTGGATGGTATGCCAAACTTCTAATTAGCTTAGTTCCCAAAGCCTGGTGCAAGTGCTCCCAGAAACAGGCTATAAATTGTGGTCCTTGATCTGAGATTATGGTCCTGGGTACTCCATGTAGTCTCACAATCTGAGAAACATACAGCTTAGCGTACTTCCCCACGTGATACCTTATGTTCACAGGTATAAAATGTGCTGATTTGGTGAGACGATCTACAATGACCCATATTGAATCGTGACCTTGTTGTGTCATTGGAAGGCCTATGATAAAGTCCATACTGATTTCTTCCCATTTCCAACCTGGAATAGGTAATGGCTGAAGTAACCTGGCAGATTTCATATGAACAGCTTTTACTCTACTGCAATTATCGCACCTAGCGACATAGGCTACGATCTCCTTCTTCATCTTAGTCCACCAAAAATGAGTTTTCAAATCTTGATACATCTTACTACTACCCAGATGGATAGACAATTTGGACAAATGAGCTTTCTCTAGATTTTGATTTCTAAGCTCACGGTCTTTCGGTACCACAAGTCGGTCCTCAAACCATAGCACACCCCTTTGTCCAATCTGAAATGCTTGGTTTCTTATTCTTGCATCTTTCTCTTGATGTGACTTATACCTACATCTGTCTACTGTAGCTCTATGATTTTGCTCTCAAGTGAACAACTGATAGTGATATTATGCAGTACAACAGGATGTAACAAATTGAATCCATCTTCCAATAATGCTTCCATAGTGTTGCAATGAGCTTTTTGACTAAGTGCATTGGCTACAACATTGGCTTTTTCCAGATGGTAGTGCACTTCCAAATTGTAGTACTTAATCAGCTCTAGCCATCTTCATTGTCTCATGTTTAGCTCTGGTTAGGTAAAGATATACTTGAGACTTTTGTGGTCAGAATATATATGACATACATTGCCCAACAAATAATGTCTCCATATCTTTAATGCATGAACAACTGTTGCAAGTTCTAAATCATGTGTGGGGTAGTTGACTTCATGTTTTCTCAACTGCTGAGAAGCAGATGCAATAACTCTTCTTTCTTACATGAGCACACACCCCAAACCTATACCTGATGCATCACAAAATACATCAAAAGGCTTTTCAATGTCAGGTTGTGCTAAAACAGGGGTTGTAGTTAACAGAGTCCTGAGGGTGTGAAAAGTTGCTTCACATTCTGGTGTCCAATTGTACTTCTCATCTTTTTGAAGTAGCCTAGTCATGGACTTAGCTATCTTGGAGAAATCTGGGATGAAACGACGATAATATCCTGCTAACCCTAGAAAACTCCGAACTTCATGAACCAAAGTCGGGGCCTTCCAATCCATGACCTCTTGTACTTTCGATGGGTCTATAGAGATTCCATCTCTTGATAAGATATGACCTAAGAAAGGTACTTTGCTCAACCAAAATTCACACTTGCTAAACTTTGTATATAGCTTATGCTCCCTCAATCTAGATAGAACAATCCTTAGATGCTTTGCATGATCTTCCTCATTTTCTGAATAAATCAATATATCATTGATAAACACGACCATGAACTTGTCGAGCTCAGGCATGAATACCGAATTCATCAGGTACATGAAGTAGGCAGGAGCATTTGTTAGTCCAAAAGACATAACCAAATACTCATATAAGCCATACCTAGTGGAGAAAGCAGTTTTAGGTATATCCTCTGGCCTAATCTTTATCTGAAGATAGCCTGATCTCAAATCGATCTTGGAGAATACCTTTGCCTTTGCCAACTGATCGAATAAGATGTCGATGCGGGGCAACGGGTACTTGTTCTTGATGGTCACAGCATTGAGTGGTCTGTAATCCACACACATTCTCAAGGACTTGTCCTTCTTCTTTACAAACAATGTTGGACAGCCCCATGGAGATGAACTAGGTTGAATGAGACCTTTGTCCAATAGATCCTGTAACTGAATCTTAAGTTCTGCTAATTCATTTGGTGGCATCCTATAAGGCCTTCTTGAGATAGGTGTTGTACCTGGCACCAACTCAATCTTAAATTCCACATCCCTATTAGGTGGTAAACCTGGTAACTCCTCTGGGAATACATCCGAAAACTCACAAACCACTAGGATATCACAAAGGGTAGTGGTTTGGATAGCACAAGCTAAGTGTTGGAGTTCAAAATTTTGGGAGAGTGGTACTAGAAAAGCATTTCCTCCCTTGGGTTCTCTCAACATAATAGTATGAGTGCTAGTGTCAATGAGAACACCATGATCCTTCATCCAATTCATGCCTAAGATTACACTTATGGATAACCCAGGCAATATTATCAAATCTGTTGTATACTCCCTCTCTAATATAGAGATGAGCATGTTCCTGACTATCTTATTTGTAGAAATAGTAGCCCCAGCTGAACTTATATTATAGCCACCCTTGCTTACTTCAATGATTTTCTGATCATGTCTAGATGCAAATGCTTGACTCATAAATGAATGAGAAGCTCCCAAATCAAATAAAACAATAGCAGGATGCTTGTTGACAAGAAACATACCAGCCGTGACAACTTCTCCTATGGGCACTTCCTCAATAGTGGTATAGTGCACGTATCTAGGACGTGCCCTCGAGTTTGCCTGCCTCTGATTGTTCTGATTCTAATTGCCATTCTTCTTAGGGTGGGGGCATTCCTTGGCCCAATGACCCACTTGATTGCAGTTGTAGCAAGGTTGATTACTCCTAGGTCCTATGGAGTTTCCTTGACCACCATTCCCTTTAGGTAAGGAAATAGTGAATGCCTTACGGAACACTTTCTGAGGCCTACCATTCTAAGCTTTAGGGGGTGGAGGCCTAAACTTAGGTGCAGGTGGGTAGAACTATGGCCTAGCTGTGATAGGAGCTCTGGACTGTGTAGATCTAGAGGCACCTGCCTTAATTGCCCTCTTGCAGCCCTTAGTTGTTGCATGCATGTTGTTATGGTTTTCCTGAGTTAGAGCATCACTAAAAACTTGTTATAGGTGGTGTGCACTTGGAATTGGCCATGGTCTTCATCAGTTTTGTGCCAAGACCCCGCTTGAAGCTCTCTATCTTCTTCTCTTCGATATCAACAAAACCTGGAGCATACCTAGACAGGTTGTTGAACGCATGCATATATTCTGTAAGGGTCTTTGTCCCTTGTGTGAGCCTCATAAATTCAGCCGCCTTCATGTGCATTAGGCCTGGGGGAATGTGATGTCCCCGAAAGGCCAACTTGAACTGCTCCCATGTTACTCATGCATTAGCAGGTAGAGAGGACAAGAAATGTGTCCACTAGATCCCTGCTGGTCCCTGCAACTAATGGGACACATACTCAGCTTTTAGGAGCTTGGTGACTTTAGCAGACGAAACTTCCACTCAATGGTGTTGAGCCACTCGTCTGCCTATAGTGGTTCCTCTACCACCTTGAAGATAGGAGGCTTTGTATCTAGAAATTCCTTGAAGGTATTGTGCTAATTAGGCTCGGGCCCTTATTGCTGTGGGTGGGCACGAGCTGGTGTTTTGCGTAATGAGGTGTAGAGCTTCCTCCATTGTTCTTTGGCTCCCTAAGAATTGGGCAAGAACTCCTGAGCAGATGGTGATGGCGGTGGTGGTAAGTCACCATCATTGCCATCATGGCTGCTACTAGCTCCTACATGGGTGCGAGTCATCTGTGAGGTTGCAACAATAAGCGATTATTGGTTGATGTCAAGAGATTGCAGATGAATTTATAATCATGCCAAACTAAAATTACTGGAGATAATCTCAAATTCATACAATTAAAATAGAGGCATAATAATTCATTCTCACAACATGACACCACCAATTTGATCACTTATCGGACTCATAGCACGTTAACATTCAAATCATAATCACTGATAAATGAACTGGAACCGCATTATCGTTTAACCAAATGTGATATAACATGCAATTACCAATATTACATTATAGTCCAATCACCAACACCAAATTCAACTATAGGTCCTTTACATAACTAGCGATGATACATCTAGTGTTTCCACTAGTACCGAGCGATCTAATCCTCATCATGATCACTATCGAGGTCAGAGATAGGATCATCTCCCTCCTCTAGCTCCACTTCTTCCTCATCCTCATCTTCATCTTCCTCCAAATTTGGAAGATCTTCTTCCCCATCAAGGATTGGGTTCAGCTGGTTGTTCAAATAATGCACCTCATGCTGAAGGTCCATCACTTGAAGCTGAGCTTGTGCAAGCTACTAACATAAGCCCCTTTCAGCACGGTCCTGCGCGTTACTCATGTCGCGGTGCCTATCTCATTCTATCCTCGCTGCAGCGGTATGGTTGTTTGCTGCGTCTCGCTAGCGTATAGCTATGGACGCCTCGGCATGGGTGGCCTCCAACTGCTCCTGTAGTCCTGCAAGCAATGCTTGATCATCAGCTCTTGCTTCTTGGGCTGCTGCTCTCTGTTGATCCACTTACTCCATTTGGGTATGGAGATTGCCCAATGCTGCATAGGCTTGGTCAGATTCCCATCGGGCTTCACTTGCTGCTTTCTTATGCCTGCGCACACACTTCTTGAGCTTGCATTGTGCGGCTTCAGCTCTCATGAGCTTGTCCATGCAAGTGGTGTATGATTCCTGCCAGAAATCCCTAGTGTCCTAGTGTGTACAAAACATCTTCATCACCACAAACATGGCACTCATAGCGGGACTAGAGCTATTTGCCCGCTCATCCCGATCTTGGATCAATGTATTTTGGTTGTGTTGTGCCCATATTGCTGTGGATGGATCCACCTAAGGAAACATACCTGCAGCACTGCCAGTAAGTGCATCCCCATGCTGCTGACATATTTGACTCAAAACCTCAAAGGCCACTACTTGGGCAGCCTCCCAAGGAGCTTTCCCTTTAGATTCTGCCTTCCACTCCTGCTAGAAGGATGCCTATGTGTGGGCTGGTATAGTTAGCCGCACTTTGTACCATGGCTGTCCCTCCAAGTACTCTTCATTCTAATGAAAAAGGGGCAGTTTATGGTACCCCACAAAGTGCAAAACTATCCACAGTAGAGTAGGAGTTCCAAAAAACCATCAGGAAATTCTCACATCTAACTGGTGCTGCCATCTATACCATCAACATGTACACTTTTGTGAGACAATGCCATAATGGATAAGAGTTATATAACCGAGTAAGAAATTTATAAGGGGAGGAACAATGTAATTAATTGAATGATGACTATCATGATGCATGCACGTTCCGTATGTCCTCACAAACTTAGGAAAAATTATTTCTAACGACATATACGGTGGCATACATACGTTCTCTCATATATAGCGTAACTAGTCGAGCTACACGTTTCGTTGTTAGTGTACCTACATAAGAGTTTCATTTTAGCCCAATCCTGTAATTAAATATGCAGAATGTAAATCTAAATACTTTCATATATGTATACCCATACATATACTTCTGTATCAAAGCTACCCGATAATAGTTTATACCCACAATTAAATACGCACCACATACACATGCAAGCATGCATACATAGTCGTACCAAAGCTAACTCTCCCTGACCGCATGCTCACATCTTGCGGTCATGCCACTCATCAACTTACATTGGCATAGAGGCATTTGATCCATACATTACCATTCAAATGAATGGCATCCATACAATAGCACGCCATATGGACAATGAAATTAAAACCCCCATGTTAGTACTTAAATAGCCACCTAATAGTCCTTAATTTGGGCATAAGGAAAGTGATCACTGGCACACTTTAGATTTCAAATACCTATTTATATAGCTATTAGTTGCTAGAAAAGGGTTTTGAAAAACAAAAACCTTTGTTTTAAATACACATGTGACAATTAACGTTAAACCTTGCTCTGATGCCAGCTGTCGCAGAACTGACCAATTTATAAGAGCACAAGTACAATGGCAGCCCGTAAGCGGTCGCACTGTCATACTTAAGCCCATATAAACCCGGTAGTCTGTCGAGTACCACGATGGGTCTCGATAAACGATCCACAACAACCAAGATCGTACATGATTCAACATACATGTCACATATCACATAAACTTCATAGATACATTTCCATCATCGGAGTGTGAAACAAAGTTATTACAAACCAAGTTTGATAGATAATAGAGGAAGCAAATTAAGTTTGAAAGTAGCATTTGCCAACATAGTTTAATACAGTGCCAACATACGATCATAGTCCACAAAAGCATGTAGAGGGATTAGTAAAGAAGCCTACCCAAGGCTTACTACTCATCCACAGCGGGAAAGAAGCAACTCTTGCAATAACCATGATACACAGTGCCATCTGCAACAATGGGAAATAAAACCCTAAGTACGAGAAGGTACTCAGCTAGACTTACCCGTCATAAACCAGAAATAAATTGACTCCAAGGATTATGCAAGGCTGTATAAGTGGAGATAGCTTGACAACATTTTGCATAAAAAGCGATTAACTCAGTTATACAATTATAATTCTGTTATCAAGTTAATTATGACTATCCATCTCTAAAAGCAACTATCATGTGCCAAACATGTGGTATATTATTTTAAGAGCATGCAATAGTAACCATATCAAGTATTGTAATTCTATGTTTATCCAAACCATCATATTCCATAATACAATTACTTCGCTATTGGGGCTAGCCAAGTTTCTCACTATCCAGGAGCGACGGTGATTCAAATCAATTTCAACCAGCTGGGAATTTATTCCTAACACAAACCCGGGTCTACAAGCTATGGTAGCCTTAGGTCACCTTTGGTACAACTCAAGTACACATTTTGTGGGTTCGCCCAGCGCAGCACAATCAGGGACACCAAATGCCAGGACGTTCAGGCCTGTCCTGCCCTTGGGCTTAGTCTGGCTCCCCACACATCCTTACTACCATCCAGAGTGTGCACTATTATAGAGCGGGGCCTGACCTAAGTTGAACTACTCGGCTTTATGGTCGGAACGAGTTATCCGGCCAGCTAAGTGATAGACATGCGTTCAATCTGGTCAGAAGTGCCAACAATGGTGCGGTCCTTAATTGGTACAGATGGAATCACATGAGTCAACCAACCATAGACTCCGTCCGGCCTTGATTTACATCACCTCATGGTTCTTTTCCATGATAGCAAACATAGCCAACCGTGCTTCAGTATCCACCTATATCTCGTAGATAACAGGAAATCACCTGACTTCTACCTGTCTAAGCATGGCTAAGCATATATTCGATCCTAGACCAATATAGGGTTAAAGGTAGTATTTCTAGACAAGGAAATTATATGCATCGAGTGGTTCCAATCAACTCTTATAACCTAATGCATCAATCATAAAGGACTCGAGTAAAATTTTGTAAAACACTGAGAGACTTAGAATGCTCTGGGGCTTGCCTTTTAGAAAGGAAGTGGGGCGGTGGTCAGGGCACTCCGAAAGCTCTTCTAGGGTATGCCCCTCGCCTTCAGGAGCTGTGGCTTGAGGAATCTCCTGCTGGTCCCCTTTCTCTCCTTCGTTGAACTCCAGCAACGTTATCTCCTCTATCGATCCTATATGCATGGATATGGCATAAGACATTGTGAATGCATACTTGCTGACAAGTATAGTATGATGATACATGATGAATATATTCTTGTAAGTATTCTTAATAGCATGGTGTTAAAGTTCTACTTATACAAATGCTGTGATCTTGGACTTTCTAGAAAGCTTATACAATTGTCTACAACTCTTATTTAATCACCAAAAGCTATTTCGCAATCTATCTTAGCCAAAACAGACAATCAAACCAGTGCTGTCCAGAAATTCCAGAGAGCGAGCATTTCAGAATACGAACTTTAAACAGCTATAACTCCTAAACCTTTTGGCCTATTGTCCTAAAATTTTGACACAAGATATATGAAGAAGTTACCTACAACTTTGTTATTAACCATTTTTACAGCAAACATCATTCTTACTATGCAGCATACAAAACCACAGAATCTATCCGAAAACTCTTCTCACCCGAATTATAAAGCAATGATATTTCTAGTGCATATAAACATTTCAAATTTGACCTCACCAATCATACCAACAGTACAAGGACATCAAGTACACTCAAGAAAACATAATGGACAGGCCCAAACTATTTATTTAAATGCCTTTATCAATTTACTAAGATACTTAGGTTAAATAATAAACATATACTAAATATGCATCATAAATTCTCAAAAATTTACAATGTCTTACCAATGATACCAATAGACTACTGTAAAAGTTTCATGCCATTTTACCAAGTAAAACATCCTATGCAAAAATGACAAGGCATAAAGGCTTAAAATAACATAAATAGGAAACCCTAGAGAAAAGAGTCAAGCAACAGATTTTATATTTTTCTTAGCATCCATAAGGTATTAAGACAACCTCCAATAAATTTCATGAGCATTGGATACATAGATAATTTATAAAAATGCACACAAGGATCACCTAATTATAAAAAGAAAATCTATAACTCAAAAACCATTCATGCACTAACCCTCAAATTTTTACCAGAGCTTATACTTATCAAGAAAAGCTCACCATATAAATTTCATAATTTTTGGGGAACAGGAACTCTAGATATAAATTAAACAAGTTTGTATACATTTAAAAACACATTTCAACTTTCATTTTAATTCTTCTAGAAACTCTACTACAAGTGCTAATATTATATTTTTTCTAAATACTACACTTCACCAAGATCCTAACAAAATTTGAATCACCAAATTTGGATCTACCAACCTCTAGATATAAATTTTACAAAACAGCATGAAATCTGGAATTAATTGAGCTATCTTTCTGAACTGAGTCACTGACAGACTGGACCCGCTGGTCAGTTGACCCTACATGTCAGCGAAACAAAACAGGGCAGCGGCGCTGGATTGACGCGGCGTGGCCAGAGTTCATCGCCGGTGAGTCCTCCATGCAAAGACAAGTGGACCGACGTGATCTATAGAGCATAACGCGTCTAGTGACCTAGCTGGTGGCAGTGTAGGTGTGGCGGAGCGTGCTCGTCGCCGGCCGTGGCGGTACGGCGGCGCTGCTCTATGGTGCGCCGGCCATCATCAGCCACGGCGAAGCTATCCTCAGCGCATGAGATCCGTGGTGACCTAGTGATGCTATTTCTACTTCAAAAGCCTGACGAAAGGCTTCGATGAGCTCCGGCCACGGCGCGGAGGTGAGAGCGCGGCGGCACGGGTCGTCGTGTTTTGCGCCGGTGAGACCACTAACTGCGGTAACACCATAACACGAGCTAACACCCATCCTAACTAAGCCCTAACACAAATAACTAGAAGCAACGCGCGCATGAGCCAAGCGGTGGCGAGTTCGCCGTGGAGGCGGCCATGGCGGCCGAGATCTCCGGCGAGAGGGAAATGGCGAATATGCCCTCACCGAAGCTCTTCTGACGCTGCAAACGCGTCGAGGCGGTGGAGGTGGACATGGCGTAGCTATGGGCGAGATGGAGGCAATGGCGGTGCGGTGGAGCGCACGTGAAGCGACGGCGGAGGTAGTGCTGTGCTCGGTGGCGTTGCTTGGTTCCACGGCGAGAACAAGGGAGTGCGCTAGAGAGGGAGAGAGTGGGCGGGAGTGAGTGGAAATGGAGCATGGGGCGTGCAAATATTGGCTGCCAGCGTGCGGCAGCGAGAGCCAGGCGTCGGCCGACGGTGGCCATGCGATGGCCATGCTCTGTCCATGGTCGGCCATGACAGAGCACGGCACGGCGTCCATCAGGGCCTGAACCTGAGCCTGACAGTGGGATTTGATGAAGCTCGATCTCCTAATCCGTGGAGCATTAGCGCACACAAGCTAAATCAAAGTTGTAGCTCTATGTACCAGCTAAAATTCGTATTTAAGGATCAAGGCCTAATTCTAATTGGTTAGTGAGTAAAATCATCTCAAAGCTGGCTGCGTCGGCACTGTCACTTAACTGACTTAGAAAAAAATTGCTAAGTGTTGAAAATAGTGAATGGTTAAATCTTGTGAGCCTATTTCAAGCTTGTTAGGAGCTAAACTAGTCTATGACCCAAACATAATAGTTGTTCCTCTCATCAAATACTATAACTTTGCTTTAGTGACTACATCCATGCAAGGTCTCTATGACATAGTTCAAACTAGGTCAAACCTACTTCATTCAAATGATGGCTTGCACTTGAACTATGACTTAGTGACCAATTTAGCCCTAGCCATGAATACCAAAGTTGTTCATAATAACACTCTAAACATGTTTAAGCTATTGATAAGGTCACACAATCATTTCATACATTGGTTACACATAAAGCTTTCCAGGCCAACATATATAGCATTACTTAAGAGTTGAATCATGAAAGTGATTTTCATGAACTATGTTCCATTAGTTATCCTAAGTATAGCTATGATGTTTTAGTGACTCACATCAACCATTTACATGTATTCACTTATGATCATATGCATATGTACAAAGAAACATAAAATAACAAGCATGTTTCATATGTTTCAAATGTAAAAGCTTAAATATGAATGCTTGATGCTCATGCTCATGCAATGCGAGTCAATTTATGCAAGCTTAACACCTAGGGTGTTACAGGGGCCAACAACTTTCTCAATCAAACACTTAGCAACCCAAATTTGCTTAGCCTATTCTTGTTGGGTGGACCAAAGAACATAGCTTTGGCTTTGCCTTTTGCATTCTTTCTAATGATGAAATGAGCATTGTAAGCAAAGGGTCTAGCATGCATGGGCAAGGGTTGTGTGGTGGAATTTCACACTCATGAGCAAAGTGACCTTCTTGTCCACACTCAAAGCATCTCTTTGGCTTAGGCTTTGACTTGTATTATTGACGTTGAGCTTTAGCTTTCTTCCCTTGATTTGATAGGAACCCAATACCACTTCTATGCATCTTCATCACGGTGTTCATTAGTACCTCACTTTGAAGATAGTGGCCTCTTGTGAACTTGCTCAAACCGGTCTTGAGATGTTCCTTCTCCAACTTGAGTTTTTTGTTTTCTTCTTGGAGTGACTCATTGGTTGTTTGCTTCTCAAGAACCTTCTCCATCTTGAGTCTCTTGTTTCTTCTCTAAGCATCTCATTCTCAAGAGCCATGTCATGATCATTGTCAAGGTTCTCTATCACAATTGTGTTGTTGGTTGATAGCTTTTCAAGATCCTTCTTAAGCTTCTCATTCGCATTCTTGAGCTTGACATAATTATCATAGTTGTCGGACTCAACCACTTTTTTGCCTTTGCTACTAGAACCTTGCTCAATGCTCTCAATAATCAAGTCATCACATGATGTGACTATATCAATCTTAACAACTTGGTTAGTAGCATCATGCAGTTCATTGGATAAATACTCATGAGAAAGCACAAGATTATCACGATTAACTTTGAGAGTGGTGTATTCTTCTTTTAACAAGTTGTATCTAGTGGTGAGCTTATTGTGTATCCCCCCAGTTTATCATGTTTTTCTCTAAGCTCCTTTTTAGAAGATTGAGCTCCTTGAGCTTGGATGACACAATTTCATTTTCTTCTCTAAGCTCATCACTAGCTTTTTCGGCTATGTCATATTTTGCTAGAAGAGACTCATTCTCAAGTTTTAGCTTTTCATTTTTAACTCTTGTCTTTCTAATGATTTTAGTGTAGTCATTTAGCAAGACAACTAGATCATCATAAGAAGGTGATTCAAATTCTTCATCACTATCACTACCATTTTCATCACCACTGCTATCATCATCACTTTATACCTTTCGATCACCCTTGGTTATAAGGCATAGGTGTGTAGAGGATGATAACAGTGGTGGCGGTGGAGGAAGTGAAGTCCTAATCACAAGAGCGGCCACCTTCTCCTTCTCATTATCACTTTCAGCACTGGATGATCCACTTGATGATTCAATGTCCATGAGCCAATCACCAACAACGTAAGCCTTGCCATTCTTCTTCTTGTGCTATTTCTACTTCTTGCCATCTTTCTTCTTGTATGGCTTGTTTTTCTTCTTGTCATGTTCATCACTTGAGTCATCTTTCTTGTCCTTGTTCTTCTTTCTGTACTTGTCTTTCTTGGGTTTAGAACATTGATGAGCTAGATGACCAAATTCTCCATAATTGTAGCAATCCATTTCGAAGGGCTTTCTCATGCTACTAGTGAAGAATTTCTTCTTCTTTCCATCAAACTTGACACCATTTTTGTTGAGCTTTTTGAGCATCTTGGCAGTTCTTCTCACCATGAGAGCAAGACTTGCATCATTAATCTCATCATCACTTGAGATACCATGATCAACTTTTGTCTTGCCCTCTTCTCTTAGCTAGCCTTGAATGCCAAATCTTTCTTCTTGGTGGAAGAACAACTATCTTATGGAGTGATGTGCATGTACATCTCATGCGCATTGATCTTTCCCAATATTTGAGTTGGAGTAGCGGTGGAAATATCACCTTGACGAAGCATGGTGACAATATGCCCATATCTATCAATGGGAAGGACACTCAAGATTTTTCTCACAATATTGGATTGTCGCATTTGAGTGAGTCCAAGCCCATTGACCTCCTCTACAAGAACATTCAAGCGAGAATACATTTTATTAGCACATTCATTAGGAAGCATCTCAAATGAATATAGCTTTTTTATCACAAGGTGATAGCGTTCATCACGTTCACTCTTAGTTCCCTCATGGAGAGCACAAATGTCCAACCATAGTGCATGGGAGTCCTTGTGGTTCCACACACGGTTAAAGACATCCTTGCAAAGGCCTCTAAAGAGGGTGTTTCTAGCCTTTATATTCCACTTCTTGTAATTTGCCTCATCACCAACAAGGTTGGCGGGGTCCTTAGGTTTTGGAAAGCCTTGTGTGGAGGCTCTATACACTCTAACATCTATAGCCTCTAAGTATGCCTCCATGCAAATTTTCTAATAAGGAAAATTATCTCCCTCAAAGACGCAAGGGGGTCCACACCCATGGGACATCTTGCTCTAGGCGGTTAAGCCTAAATTAAGGACCACTCGGCTTTGATACCAATTGAAAGGATCAAGATGCTCAAGAGGGGGTTAATTGGGCTAATTCTAAAATTTCTTGCAATAATTAAGCCCTACACTTAGCCCATTTCACCGTCTTGTGCCTAGAAATTTAGAATTAGCCCAATTCACCCCCCCCCCCCTCCTCTTAGGCATCTTGATCCTTTCAATTGGTATTGGAGCCAAGTGCTCCTTAAATTAGGCTTAATCACCTAGAGCAAGATGTCCCATGGGAATGGACCCCCTCCCATCTTTGAGGGAGATGATTTTTCTTATTGGAAAATTCACATGGAGACGTACCTAGAGGCTTTAGATGTTGGAGTGCTTACAACCACTTTACAAGGCTTCCTAAAACCTAAGGATCCCACCAACATTCAAGGTGATGAGGTTCACTATGAGAAGTGGAATGCAAAGGCTAGAAACACTCTTTTTAGAGGCCTTTGCAAGGATGTCTTTAACCATGTGCAAAACCACAAAGACGCCCATTCACTATGGTCGGACATTTGTGCGCTCCATGAGGGAACCAAGAGTGGGCGTGAGGAACGCTATCACCTTGTGATGAAGAAGCTTAATTCATTTGAAATGCTTCCAAGTGAAAGTGCTAATGAAATGTATTATCACTTGAATGTTCTTGTAGAAGAGGTCAATGGGCTTGGACTCACTCAAATGCAACCATCCGATGTTGAGAGAAAGATCTTGAGTGTCCTCCCAATTGACAGGTATGGGCATATTGTGATGGTGCTTCATCAAGGTGATATTTCCACCGCTATGCCAACTTAAATATTGGGGAAGATAAATGCACATGAGATGTACATGCACATCACTCCACAAGATGGCTCTGCTTCCACCAAGAAGAAAGATTTGGCATTCAAGGCTAGCCAAGAGAAGAGGGGCAAAGCAAAAGTTGATCATGATAGCTCAAGTGATGATGAGATTGATGATGCAAGCCTTGCTCTCACGGTGAGAAGAACCGCCAAGATGCTCAAGAAGCTAAACACTCATCCAACCAAAGCTTACATGTCAACAACAAGAGTGCTAGAGCTTGTCCACATGGATCTATTTGGACCAACAACTTATAAGAGTTTGGGAGGCAACCTCTATTGTCTTATGATAGTTGATGATTATTCAAGATACACTTGGGTGTTCTTTCTTCATAACAAGACCAAAGTGGCCGCATGTTTCAAGAAGTTTGCCAAGAGAGCACAAAATAAATTTGAAGTGAAGCTCAAGAAGATAAGAAGTGACAATGGAAAAGAATTTGACAACACAAACATTGAAGTATATTGTGATGAAGTTAGGATCAAGTATGAGGTCTTTGCAACCTACACTCCTCAACAAAATGGTGTAGTAGAGAGAAAGAATCGGACACTAATCACCCTTGCAAGAACAATGCTTGATGAGTACAATTCACCTCAAGATCTATGGGTGGAAGCCATCAATGCCGCATGTTATACATACAACCGCCTATTTCTCCAAAAGTTTCTTAGCAAGACCCCTTATGAGTTGCTCAATGGGAAGAAGCCAAACATCTCATTCTTTCTGGTGTTTGGTTGCAAATGCTGATGAGTACAGGCCCGATCTTCCGAGAGGTAGCTGGTAAGTTCGATTTGTGGAGATCTTGACGTTGGCGATCCGGCTTCAAATCAGACATGATTCGAACCCTGCAATCGTTACACCACTGCTTCGTTGGTTATCAACCAAGCACAACTTGATTGACCTCGCCAAGAAGGCTTTTCCTGCAAGCGAATCAAAGAGCACAAGCAAGAAGGTAAAACACGCAATCTGAAATTGCAAATATGAATGACGCGAATATCAATAAAGGATTCAAGAACTCGGTTCCAAAGGACTAATCGACACAGTGGAGGAGATCAAGAACGGGGGCCCTGGATCACTTTAAAAGGATTTGTCACCACAGTTACAATGAACGATTCAGTTTCTCGATGGAAAACTAAACTCTAAACAAAACCCAATTGTGTAGCAGTGGCGGCGGTTGTGTTTATAGTCTAAGACTCGACCTAGGGTTGGGGACGGCTAGGGGTTGGGCGCCCACAACTTGGGCTTAAGGCCCGACACGATACATGGCCAAGTTGGCCCAAATAGGTGATGCAGCACCTTGCCATGGTCACACAGAATGATCCACGGACCTTCTGGAGCTGGGACTAGATCCAAAACAACGGCGTCGTCGTCCCCTTTCCAACGCATCCAAGAATGGCCCGTTTCGATGTCGTATGAGGAAGTTATGATCGAAACAGTGACAACGTATCTGCTGAATCCGAGGGCGACGTGGCAGCTGAGTTGGGAACGAATTGGAACTTGGGGAAGACCATGGCGTCGGTGTGTCCAGCGTGGCGATGTCCTCATCATCCTCCCCTTCTCGAATTGGAGTCATCCTCTACTCCATCTTGGCGATGTCCTCATCAAATGCTACATCTATAAAAAGCGGCAATGCCTAGGAAAGTTCCAAAGACATTGTGATATTGGGTTTCTTGTTGGTTACTCATCAAAGTCCAAAGCATATCGAGTATTTAATCATTCCACCGGCTTGGTTGAAGAAACATATGATATGAAATTTGATGAATCTAATAGCTCCCAAGGAGTACATGAGAATCTTGATGACGTAGGTGATGAACCATTGAGGGAGGCCATGAAGAACATTTCAGTTGAAGACACCAAGCACAAAGATGATGAAGATGATGTACAAGTGATTGATCCACCCTCTTCATCAATTATGCCACAAGATGATGATAAAGATGGGAGAGTAGAAAATGAAGATACCCATGTCTCTCATGACCAAATGGAGGCACAAGCTCAAGATGTTGATGCTCCACAACATCCTCCTCAAGTGGTTGATAGAAGAAATTCTCCTATACTTCAAGCACATCCACAAAGATCTCATCATAGGGAGTCGTTTAAAGGGTGTAATGACTCTCTCTCAAAAACTTGCTTCTTTTATTGAACATCACTCGTTTGTTTCTTGCATTAAGCCTAAGAATGTAGAAGAGGCTCTTCAAGATCTAGATTGGATAAATGTCATGCATGAAGAATTGAACAACTTCACCCGCAATGAAGTTTGGACACTTAAAGAGCGACCACAAGATGCAAGAGTCATTGGAACAAAGTGGGTGTTCCACAACAAGCAAGATGATCAAGACATTGTTGTGAGGAACAAGGTAAGGCTAGTTGCAAAGGGGTTCTCACAAATTGAAGGGTTGGATTTTAGAGAGACCTTTGCATCGGTTGCAAGACTTGAAGCCATTCATATCCTTCTTGCATATGCATCTTATCATGAAATGAAATTATATCAAATGGATGTAAAAAGTGTATTTTTAAATGGTTTCATAAATGAACTAGTCTATGTTGATCAACTTCCTAGGTTCGAAGACCCTAGATATCCTAATCATGTTTATAGGTTGTCTAAGGCGTTATATGGGCTAAAGCAAGCCCCAAGAGCTTGGTATGAGCGTCTTTAAGATTTCCTCATTGAGACGGGCTTCACCATTAGGAAGATCGATACCACACTATTCTCCAAGAAGCTTGATGGAGAGATCTTTATTTGTCAAGTATATGTTGATGATATCATATTTGGCTCATCAAATGAAGACTATTGCAAAGAATTTGGTGAATTGATGTCGAAGGAGTTCGAGATGTCTATGATTGGAGAGGTTACATTCTTCCTTGGTTTTCAAGTCAAGCAAATGAGAGAAGGGATTTTCATCTCTCAAGAAAAGTATACCAAGGATCTTCTCAAGAGGTTTAAAAATGGATGAATGTAAGCCAATCAAGACACCAATGCCATCTAATGGACATCTCGACTTAGATGAGGGAGGTATATTGGTTGATCAAACTCTCTATCATTTTATGATTGGTAGCTTGTTATATTTGACCGTATCTAGGCCCAACACCATATTTAGTGTGTGTATGTGTGCTAGATTTCAAGCTAGTCCTAAGGAAGCTCACTTAGTTGTCATTAAGAGAATCCTTAGGTACCTTAAGCACACACCAAGCATTGGTCTTTGGTATCCTAAATGATCTAGATTTCAACTAGTTGACTATTCTAATTCAGATTATGCCGGTTGCAAAATTGATAGAAAAAACACATCTGGAGGGTGCCACTTGCTTGGTAGATCACTAGTGCATTGGACCTCTAAGAAGCAAAATAGTGTTTCCTTGTCCACTACGGAGGCGGAGTACATTGCTACAGGTGCTTGTTGTGCATAAATTCTTTACATGAAGCAAACTCTTCTAGACTATGGTGTAGTTCTAGAAAAGGTATCTCTTTTATGTGATAATGAGAGCGCGGTAAAACTTGCAAATAACCTGGTTCAACACTCTCGCACCAAGCACATAGATATCTGTCATCACTTTCTTAGAGATCATGTTGCTAAAAATGATATATCCCTAGAAGGTGTAAGGACAAGGATCAATTGGTGGATATCTTCACAAAACCGCTAGATGAGGCTACGTTTTGTTGGTTGAGGAATGAGATCAATGTGCTTGATCTAAGTAACGTCATAAAAATGAGCTTGTATTGTCTCTTGCATTGCGTTGTAATATAAAACATGTTTAATTTTTAGTAATGCACTTAGGGCTTATCTAACATGATTAAGATAACCGCCGAAAAGCATGTGAAAAAGCTTAACCTTGGATCAAACTTGACAAGCAACTAGCTTTACCTTTCTCGTATTGCATTGCATATGCATGTGTGTTGCTTTGTCATTTTTTCGGTTATTGTTTGATCATCCGCTGTGTTCATCCACCGATAGGGGGAGCATTTGACGCTCCTAATGGTTATGACCCCTATGTGGTGGCCACATGATGTCTCCTTGCTCCTTTATTCTCTTAAAATTTAATTAAGCCTATGGCAAAATTATTTTGGAAATGAGAGCTTGAGTGAGGATGACTCATACTAGTCCCAACTGGTGTTTAGTTGCTTTTCTTTGTGATTGGGACTTGGTTGGGTGCAGGTTCGGTGAAGTCAAAATTCAAAATAGGAGTCTAGAGGGCACTAGATCAGTCACCGGATAGGTACTATTCATGTGGCAGTGCCAGCTCAAATAGGGTAAAATTCACCGCGGTCATCGCCCCTACCGGTGTACACCAGACAAGACATGGCGGTGCACCGCCCTTGTCACCGCCTCATGCATAGTCTGTGTCTGGTGCCAGATTGAAAAGCACAGTTCATTATTCTATCACGTGGGTCCAGCGTGTCATGCCTCCTTCCTTCTTCTTTTCACTCCACGCCCGCGCTCAACTCCAAATCCATCCACGCCCTCATCTGTACGCGAGTGCTCTACTCTCCAACTCTAACCGCCATGTGCCTCCTCCCTAGCTGCCGTGTCACCACTCACCCATGTTCTGTCTCACCCCAACCGTGCCCCCACTCGCTCACGCATGCACACGCCTATTTCCTCGCCGTCGCAGCCCCTACAACCCTAGCCGCCACTGTATGCTCACCTTCTCTGGCTGTCGTGCCACCAATCCCATGCCACTACGGCCGCTTTTCTCCTACACATAGTCGTCCTCATCCGTGTGCACCATGCCTTGGGGGCTCTGCTCACCAGTGCATCTCCTAGGGACTGAGTTCATTGGCATTGCTGCTGGACATCATGTCAGAGCCCGTGCCTCATCTGCTGCTTCTCGGCAACTGCCTGTGTGTGCTCCTATGTCCATTCTTCAATTGGTAGTTTCCTTGGCCAGCCTCAGTCTCTCCCTTGGTGAGCACCTTCGTTGTCCAGCATGTGTTCATCAAAATGTCGATAATGACTCCCTTTGCTGATTTGCTTACCCTCGTCTATCAATTCTCGCTGGAGTGATGTACCGGCCCCCGTGACTACTTATCTCTATTGATTTGTGGTCAATTTGTTATTAGTTGATAGGTAGTAAAGCCCTCTTCCTTCTAACTCTTATCCAACTTGCTTTCCTTCACTTAGGTATTCTCATCTCTAGCAATACATTGCTTATATATTCCTTTCTATATATATCATTGCAGCAGTGTCAGTGGTTGAGGTGACTTGGTCAGTGGCCATTGGTAGTGACCTTGGGGCCAAGCCCATGAGTATGGAATAGAGGCCAAGCCTCTTCAGTGTTAGTTGGGTAGGATGACTTGAGTCGGGGGAGTTCTGTTCACTGGCAGTTGATCTTGCAGTGTCAGTGAGTGCTTGATTTTAGAGGTATTCTTATTAGTGGCAGCCATGGCATGTTCAAAGCGCACTAGTCCCACTCCTCTAGCTGGACAGAATGGTGGTGGCCAAGACCCTCGTCGTTCGTTAGGAGACAAGGGAAGGCCAAGGTGATTGAGTAGACAAAGAAGCAAAAGCGGCACCACAGGGAGGTTGAGCAGGCACTTGCAGTAGCTGTAGCTTATGATAGAGGTGTGAGAAGTGGTAGGGGTGGATCTCTATGTATGGGACCTTTAGCTATAGAGACTTAGTCTTTAGAGCCCCAGCAGACAGAGACACCTTGGCCTAGTTGGTCATCATGTGCACACACCACTGTGCACCCGACGCCGAGTTAGCATCAGCAGGAGGAGGAGGAGCTAGAGGACCCTGAGGAGGACTTGCCTCCTATGCCACCACAATGACACTTCCGAGGGCATGATGAGCAGGGACCTTAGTAGGTTCAGGACGACCCTCACCTAATTGAGCTCTGTACAGCCACAGCCGGATGTGTCCATCACTTTTGGAACATCTCACTCGAGGTGTGGCTACCTGCATAGAGAGAGGAGCTTGCCTCAGCACCATTTAGCATGACTATTCAGGAGTCATTCTACATAGCATAGAGGCTTGAGCGAGTTGGTTTGAGGCCCCATAGAGTTCTAGACTTAGCCTATTTGAGGAAAGCAGCAGGTACTCATGAGATTTCATAGTGCATCACCTACTTGCTAGGACTAGAGGAGCTAATGTGCAGATCAGGGTTGTACATGGATGAGTGGGTCAGAGTGTTCTACGCCACAGTTTGGGTTGACCCAAGCCATGAGTTTATTCAGTTCTGTTTTGAGGGTGAGACCTACAAGATCTTAGCTTCTGAGATTAGACAATTGTACAGGTTTCCAGAGATGCCAGTCAGACTACACAATTTGTGCTATGGTACAGCTGACCCTCCTCGACGACCTCACAGTGGGACACAGCCAC
Source organism: Miscanthus floridulus (assembly GCF_019320115.1). Lineage (NCBI taxonomy): Eukaryota > Viridiplantae > Streptophyta > Magnoliopsida > Poales > Poaceae > Miscanthus > Miscanthus floridulus. The sequence goes on along the minus strand of NC_089583.1, from coordinate 51,221,009 downwards.
TGGCAGCGCATGTGGCTGCTATCTTTCATCCACCATTTGATTAGGGTTCTAGACGGAGTCCGAGGTACATGACCCATCTTGCTTAGGTGCTTGAGACAGTGATGAGGAAGACCTTGCTACCATGAGTAGGTTTCAGAGAGGCCTTGACACACCTATAGCAGTGGCTTCTTAGGGCACTAGTCTCTCACATAGTGTTTGATGTTGTAGACTTTTTGCTTTGTGAGATTGAGGACGTAGTGATGGTGGATGCAGAGCTCGTCGTCAGCTTCCCTACACTCACTACTTGTCTCATATCTTTGAGAGGCTGATCCACCACCCCCAGTACGTCATGACTCGAGACACTCATGCCAGAGCCTTTGGGACTTATAGGCTAGTTACCCATGAGGCAGATGAGCGACATAGAGAGCTTGAGCCTATCCAGCAGCCAAAGGCAGAGGACCCTCAAAACAAGTTAGTTTGTGACACTGAGTAGGAGTTTGGTGGAGATTATGATGATGATTTTGACGATGATGAGGACAAGCCGACACGAGCACCTCCATATCCATGACCCCACAACTGTGAGGGTAGTGGTTCCTGATGAGTACATCACTCCTTCAGATGTACCCGCTGATCCTCCAACCGTCATGCAAGGTCCAATGACCCGAGCTCGAATGCGTCAACTCAATTTAGAGGTGAGCTCGTTCTTAAGCGATCCTTTTTATACTTTTGAGAATAGACTACTACCTAATGATGTTATCTTACTTAGGAACATTGGAGAGGGTCATGAGGGACTTAGAGGAAGAGGTGGAGGTGTTGATGACCAGCAAGGACATTCAACAGAAACTGGAGGCCCGGTCCAACATGATTTCGAGTCTGCCTCGGCCTCTAGGACTAGTCTACCTTAAACTGGTCACCCCGGACGCATCTGGACTCTGTTTTCGATGATCCACATATGGTTGGAAATCTAATTTGATAAGGAAGCCAATCCAAGTGGTCTCACATCAAAAGGCCTCCAAAATCAATGGATATCATTGAAACAAGTCAGCATCCAGAATCTGCTAGGGTGCTGCGACACCGTCTTTTGGTCCAATGGATCGTGTATCGTGTTTGGGCCCATTAGGGGGCGTGTCCAGGGTAGGCGATGACCCTAAGACCTTTATAATCATATGCCACTGCCATCATTAGGTTTTGGGTTTTGCTTAGATTAATCTGTCCAGAACAATTTCGCCGTTCATTAGTTTGTGAGACCCCAATTTCATGAGATTAATCATTCATCTGCAATTTGGTTGCTTTCTTTCTTGTTCTTGCTTGTGTTCTTCATTGCGCAGGCAGGGATTAGCCTTCTTGGTGAGGTCAACCAGATTCATGTCTCAGTTGATAACCAGAGGAGTTGTGGTGCGAAGATTGTAGGATTCGATCTTTCAATCTGAAGCCGGATCGGTGTGTCATTCTCTGCCACAACAATAGTATCACTACCTGATGGAAGATCGGGATCCCTATTTCCATTAGTTCTCGCTTTGCTCCGCTAGTTCCTCCAGCGATAGACCCCACTCTGGCAGCTTTACTTTAGCAGATGATCTCTGAGCAGCAGAGATAGGCCGTCGAGATTTAGAGGATAGCAGCTAATCAGGAATGACGTGACGCAGAGGCACGTACCGAGCAGGCAAGGCTAGGCCAATAGATGCTTACTTTATTTGAGAACATCTAGGCTCAATAGGATTCCTTCTAGGACCACTTGTTTGCTAGTGAGGCGCGTCACCTTCACTACTTTGACCACATTCTACAGCAGACATGCATCTCACCTCCACCGCCTCTAGTCCAGATAGCAGCTCCTACGCTGGTTCAGCAGGTCTCTTTGGCCCTAGCTATATAGTACAGTGTACTTTAGGGCCAGAGCTTCCCCTAGGTGTCTCTGATCCACCCCATGACCCTTGACTTTTCCACTCTAGCAGCTCAAGGTGTGGATCCGAGGATTATCGGCGTGTCTCAGCCTCTCCCGCTTATAGCTACTTAAACACCATCGGTGATCGTGGTGACTATAGTAGTTTAGACTTCTTAGACAGTCTCTACCACACACAACTAGGTGACAGGAGAGTCTTCACAGGCAGTGCCATCCACTCTAGCTCCTGTGCTACCTACAACTCCACCTTAGACAGGCACCGGTGACACTATACCTTCTTTAGTTGCCTCGTCTAACCCACAACAGTAGGTAGTCCTAGTGAGTCAGCCTCCTCCACCTGCTACTTTAGAGGCTCTAGTGATAGTTGCAGCTACAGTGCCCGTCGGTCAGCAAGAGAGACAGAGTTTAGATTTAGACTTTGACTACGACCAGTTCAAGCTTACACCACGCACCTCTGCACCTGACACTACTGCACCTACCCCAACTTTGGACCCTTAGGTTTTGGTGCTTGACGCCAAAGGGGGAAAAGGTGAGAGTATGTGAGATAGGGGGAGAGCTTTGTGAGAGGGTTTTGATACCTTTGTGTGCTACTCCCATACTTTGTTGCATGCATGTTTACATTTCCGCTATGCATTGTATTATATGTGTGCTTGCATGTGTGATGTCTTGTGAGACATGTTGACTTATCGTATCATTTTATTTATATATCATATCTCTTTGTTGCTTGTTTATTATGCTTCCACCATACTCTGATGTTAAACAAGCAATTACTTTCTTGTACTCGCGCTTAATTCTTATATATTGAGTACATATTGTGGACTTGGTATGCATAAACTTGCTCTAACCCCTTTGCTCTTATTGCCACAAGTTCATGCAAACCAAGCGGTTGAAAACCTAAAATCTCTCTTATACACATACTCGAGGTTGTGTTGTCATCAATCACCAAAAGGGGGAGATTGAAAGCATCTAGGCCCTTAGTTGGTTTTTGGTGATTAATGACTACACAAGATTACCGTGACTAACGTGTGTTTTATAGAGGCATTATAAGTTAGGTCATGGTAATGGTGATTGATTGGGCACTTATGGTATTCATGCCCCTGATGATGGAATTCGTTTTGATTTTCAAAGGATGGATAACAAGGTTAAGGACGGACTAGTTCTAAGTGTCGTTTGACGTTGAGAGACACTCGGATTAGTTGTAGGACTTTGTTTTTCCTTTAGCCATACTATAAAGGGGGGCATGGATGGGTAGCTTGACCTAGGCGTGTCTAGTGAGAAGAATGTGGTGCACATTTGTTAAAGCTCATGCTAGGTAGCTCAGAGGAAGCCCAAGATCATCGAAAGTTGGAAAGCGATTTGAAACGGCGATCGAATTGAAAGTTTGTAGCGCTGGTGGCAGCGGATAGGGCGGTGTGCACCGCCCTAGTTACCGCCATGGGGTGATGGTGCCACCGCCCCTTTTATCTAGAGGCTAGGTACTCGGGCTCAGTCATCGGACAGGGCACCGCCCTAGGGTGGTGGTGCCACTGCCATTTATTTCCAGAGAGGGTGCATAGGGGGCTTGGTCACCGGCCCTAGGGTGGCGGTGCCACCGCCATGAGGGTGGTGTTGCAAGCCCAGCAATGGTCACTTGAAAATAGTTGTTGGAGTGGCACTAGATAGGGGGTGGCTGTGTGCTACTGTGGCAGAACCTCCTAAGGAATCGGGCCCATATGCACCTATCGTTGTCTTAACAGACCTCGGATAGCGTACATGAGTTCCCAACAACTCAACGGGTCTGTCGGGTGTCCTCGAGAAACCCGAATCATCCACGTTTCTCTTTTCAAACAGGATCCCAATCATAGTCATTGTAGATTACAACAGTTTATTCAAATATATACCAGAGTAAAAGATAGCAGAAGTCTTAAGATAACATAGTTACAAACCAGTTGTTTTCAAACTTACAATACCAAAAGTGTCATACAACCATAGTAGCGGGATAATATTACATTAACTTTATTTATCATACAAACTAACGCCTTGTCCAAAGGCCATTCATTAATCCTCATCATCGTTGACTTCAAACACCGAACATGCAGCAGGGACCAAAACAAGCCTGCGCATGCGACTCACCTGCAACAAGGGTTAACAAACCCTGAGTACAAAAGTACTCAACAAGACTAACCCAATGTAACGGGGTTAAAGACTTTGGAGATGCAAGGGGTTTGGGGCAAGGTAAGGATGTAGCAAGATTCAAAAGTTCATTGCCAAAAGCTTACTATTCTTCATTCTATTTTCAAGTTTTACCACTAAGTACCTTTTGTTCATTATCTCAAACTAAATGTACATTTCTCGTATTCCATTCATTCTCATTCTATTCTTTTCTCATATTTTAGTAATTCACTAGTACTACATTGCTTCTGTAATGAATCGAGTCTCCATAACCGTGGAGCACCGGCAATTCGAATTGATTCAAGTCCCAGCTAGGGATTCCTTATCACACGACATATGTAGAACTCAGTCTTGCATATATCAACCTTGCTACCAGATCCTCCTATACTAAGCCATCTCCACGCCACCCGAGAGTACAGCACACCTCAAATCTAGCCACATTCTAGCCACGAGGGTACACGCTACTCCCGCCATCTCTCCACTCCCAGTGCGCGGGCATTCGTCTTAGTATCGGATTAGCCAAAGTAGGCTTACTGGAGTATGTGACCAGTACTACAAAGTGTCTCGTTCAGAAGATCCACAATGAGTGGCCTTTAAGCGACATAGTCAGCAACATTACCCAAAATTCAAGATAAGTCACCCGACTAGTCTCTAGTTCATTCAACCTTCTTTCTTTCTTTGGCTAGTATGCCATCGTTGATTGTATCGAAACTTTTACTTTGAAAGCCTACCATAAAGCATACTAAGCATCCTACGCCTTTGTAAATGAAAACATCTTCAAGGATGGTAAACAATTATCAAGGTAGATAATGCATCAAGTAGGTAACATTTGAATTAAACATCTTAATGCAATAAGTAACATAGGAGATAAACTTTTCAAAGTAAACAAGGTAAGGGCTTAATGCATAAACCGGGGCTTGCCTTCGTTGATGATTTCAGGTTCCGGGTTAGTACCACAAATATCGAATCCCGAGAAAATTGGGGATTCTTCTAGAACTTGCTCAACTAGAATCATTTCACTCTTGGGTTCTACACGAAATAATAGCATATGCTTCAACATGATGATAATGTAAACATGATGCTTTTATGGTGCATGAAATATAACAACACATTGATTACAACTTTCCTTCATGGTACAATTACAAGCCAAACTAACCAAACCATATTCGTAACGGATGTGACCATGCCAGCACCGACCACTTCGGCGAGCTTTCCGACCACTTCGGTGAACTCTCCGACCACTATGATGAACTCTCCGACCACTACGGTGAACTCTCCGACCACTATGGTGAACTCTCCGACCACTACGGTGAACTCTCCGACCACTATAGATCTTGAAACCCTACTGGTCACAAAACATGACCAAAACAAGATCAAATACTAATCAAACACTTAGGGTTTGCTTCTATTTATTTTTGAATTAATTTGGAAATAAGTCCAAAAATGAACTTGTTCCAAATGACCTCAAAATTTTATGTAAGATTCCTCATGACAAATTAGTGTACCAAAACAAATTTCATGATTTTTGGAATTATACAGTGACCTACAAAAATCATGGAAATTGCATTTTTCAATTAATGGACTGAATATTTGAACATTAAAAATATATTCAAATTTCAAGTTTCAAATTTTTGAACCATAGTAGAGCATGTACAGAAGCTACACACAAAATTTCAGAATTTTTGGGGCTATCATGAATTTCCTACAAATTCCCAAAGTTTCAGCACTATTCACAAATTCAGAAAATAAAAATCATCACTCTTCTTCTTCCTCACTCGCACTGACAGGCTGACCCCACTGTCAGTGACTCAAAGCAAACACGACAGCGCTACCCTCACTGACCGGCCGCAAAATGCGCCGACGGTGAGGCTCCGGTGAAACAGACCTCACCAAAATGATCTACTACTTCCCCTGAACCGAACCCAGCTATCAGAAAGGAACAAGGTGCACAGGAGACACCTCCACGCCGGGCATGGCGGGCTGAGCACGTCGGTGAATGGCGTAACCACAGTGTCGGTGTAGTAGGGACTAAAGCGAAATAGTCTTCACATTTAGGAGCTCACCGTGATCACGTAGGTAGACTCAGTGATGGCAGAGGCGCACTGGATCGACGGGACCACGTGAGACCAAGGATGGCGGAGCTCCGGCCGGACTCGGGGAAGACGACGTCGCGCGGCGGCGCTGGACTTCCAGGAGCGACACGATCAGGCTTGGGAGGAGCAGGAAGACGAGGCGGAGCTTCTGGCCAAAGCAATTGGCCCTAGATACTATGGCGAGAACGAATTGCGCGAGTGCGGGCCTATCTCCCGGCGGCGAGCAGTCGACGGGAAAACTCCGAATGACGACGGCGTACTCCTATTTATAGCAAGATGGAGGGCGTACGGTGTTGACAGCACACGGGCGAACTCGCCATGGAGATATTGGCATGTCACTGCACGTGAAAGCGGTGAAACCCGATCGGCGGTGATCTCCGCGTGGCGCCGGCGGTAAGCAGAGAGGTGGAGATAGATTTTTGAAAAATTTACAGAACTGCCACTGCATCCATTTTTCAAATTACTCACAAACTTTCTAAAGAAGTTGAAAATCTCCAAAAATGAAAGTTGTTCAATTTTTCAAACTCTACAACTTTGCTTCTAGGAACATTTTCAAATTCTGCCTCCATTTTGAAATTTGAATTTGGGGTGCATTTGAGCATTTGAATCATTTCAAAATTACTCCAAATTTTATATGTAAACTTGAAAAACTTTGAATACCAAAGTTGATCTACATAAAATAATCTCCAACTTTGCTTTTTGCCTCAACCCCAAATTCCTCATGGATTTTGAATTAGTCAAAAGGGGCAAAAGGACTTTTATAATTTGAAAATGAATTCAAATTTGATTTGTCTTCCTTTTACTTAGATTTTGATTTTTGACCAGTAACATGGCCCATTAGGGTTATTTGAGTCAAATGACACATGGCCTCACATGATCACATGAAATTTGACCCTTGTGGTCATGATCTTTATTTATGGTTTTTGAAACACATCACATGAAATAACAACATTATGAAATAAAGCTTATATAGTGAATGCATTCAAAATTTTCTACTATATGAATGCTTTGCAATGCACATGATGACATGTCAAATTTTAGTATTAGGTCAAAACACTAGAGGTGTATAACCCTTCCCTTAAAGAAATCTCGTCCCGGAGATTTAAAAAAAACGTATGGCTAAGTAATGTGAAAAGGAAAATGGTGTCAAGCTAACACATCATAACTTTATTCAAAAGGCGGGGGGTTTTCCATTCTGTTAACAACAAGACAAGTTACAATATAGACAAGGTATTGCAACTAGATAGAAGCGAAGAAGTCAGGAAAGTTCTCTTCTAAGTAATCCTCGGACTCCCAAGTAGCTTCATCTTCAGTGTGTTGATTCCATTGTACTTTGTAGAACTTGATTGTACTCTCGAGTGACTCGATCTTTCTGATCTAAGACTCTAATGGGGTACTCGGCATAAGTCAAATCAGGTTCTAGTTCTACACCACCAAAGTCAATCTCCCTGGTCAGGTACTTGAAGACACTTCGTTTAACTGAGATACATGAAAGATATCATGTACCGCTGACATGTGATCTGGTAGCCTTGACGCGATAGGCGACTGGTCCACATCGTTGTTGGATCTGAAAAGGACCGACATAACGGGGCGCCAACTTTCCCCGAATCCCAAAACGATGAACTCCTTTCATCGGTGATACCTTGAGGTAGACATAATCTCCCACTTTGAATTCTAGCGGTCGTCTCCTCTTATCAGCATAGCTTTTCTGTCGGGATTGAGCTCTTCATATTGGCTTGTATGAGTTTAACTTTCTCTTCAGCTTCCTTGACCACATCCGGTCCAAAGAACCAACGTTCTCCAGCTTCTGACCAATTTAAAGGTGTTTGGCACCTACGGCCATACAGTGCTTCGAATGGTGCCATTTTAATGCTCTCTTGATGGCTATTGTTATATGAGAATTCAGCTAAGGGAAGGCATTCATCCCATTTAGCACCAAAGGAAAGACACATGCTCTTAACATATCTTCAAGAATTTGATTTACCCTTTCAGTCTGTCCGTCTGTTTGCGGATGATAAGCAGAACTACGGATAAGTTTAGTTCCTAAAGACTCATGTAGACTTTTCCAAAACTTGGATATGAACAATGACCCTCTGTCAGAGACAATGGTCTTGGGTGCCCCATGCAGACTGAAGATTCTATCAAGATAAAGCTTTGCATACTGTTCCGCTCGATATTTATCTCTGACTGGTAAGAAATGAGCTATCTTGGTTAGACGATCAACAATAACCCATATTGAATTGTAGCCTGCAGATGTCCTAGGCAACCCACGATGAAGTCCATACAATATCTTCCCACTTCCAAGATGGAACTGGCAACGAATGTAATGGACCTGCAGTCTTCATATGAACTGCTTTGACTCTCTGACAAATATCACACTTGGCTACATATTGAGCTATTTCTATTTTCATTTTGGTCCACCAATATCTCTTTTTCAGATCATGATACATTTTGTTGCTACCTGGATGAATGGAGTATCTTGTAGAATGAGCTTCATCGAGAATCTGCTTTCGTAGCTCCAGATTTTTGGGTACTACCAACCTATCCTTGAACCATACGACATCTGATTCATCAATCTTGAAACATGTTGGTCTCCCAGATCTAACTTTATCCTTAATATGGGCTATTCCCTTACTTTTCTGTTGAGCAGCAATGATCTGATCTTTGATAGTGGACTCAACTACAATATTGGACAAGGAATCTCGTTCTATGATTTGTAAATTCAGATGCTCCATCTCTTGACACAATGTTCGCTGCATAGGTTCTACAATTAGGCAATGACAATGACTCTTGCGACTTAGGGCATCGGCAACCACATTAGCCTTGCCCGGATGATAATGCACTTCTAAATCATAATCTTTGATAAGTTCTAACCATCTTCTTTGCCTCATATTCAACCCTGACTGAGTGAAGATGTATTTCAAACTTTTGTGATCCGTATAGATATGACAGATATTGCCCAATAAATAATGTCGCCAAATCTTGAGTGAATGGACAACAGCAGCTAATTCAAGATCATGGGTGGGATAATGTTCCTCATGCTTCTTGAGTTGTCTGGAAGCGTATGCTATGACTCTGCCTTCTTGCATAAGAACACAGCCAATACCAATTCTAGATGCATCACAATAGATATCAAACGGCCTTTCGATATCAGGTTGTGCTAATACTGGTGCAGTTGTCAGCAACTTCTTCAATGTCTGAAAGGCCTCTTCACATTCTGTTGACCATACAAACTTAGTTTGATTTTTCAACAGTCCAGTAATTGGCTTCGCAATTCTGGAGAAGTCAGGGATAAACCAACGGTAATACCCTGCCAACCCTAGGAAACTACGAACTTGATGAACAGTTGTAGGTGCTTTCCAGTTAAGGACTTCTTCTACCTTGCTTGGATCAACAGCTATACCTTCAGTAGATAGCACATGACCTAGAAATTGTACTTCCTCCAACCAAAATGCACATTTGTTGAACTTCGCATATAGTTGGTGATCTCTTAATCTTTGTAGAACAATACGGAGATGTTCCGCATGTTCCTCTTTGCTCTTAGAGTAGCTAAGAATGTCATCAATAAACACCATGACAAACTTATCCAACTCAGGCATGAAAATTGAGTTCATCAGGTACATGAAATGAGTCGGGGCATTGGTTAGCCCAAAAGACATGACTAGATACTCATATAGTCCATATCGGGTAGTAAACGCTGTCTTCGGCACATCTGCACGTCTTATCTTAATCTGATGGTAGCCTAATCTTAAGTCTATCTTTGAGAATACCTTAGCCCCCGCAAGTTGATCAAAAAGCAAATCTATTCGGGGTAAGGGATATTTGTTCTTGATGGTGACTTTATTTAATGGCCGATAGTCAACACATAACCTTAAGGTTTGGTCCTTCTTCTTCACGAAAATAGCAGGACATCCCTAAGGTGATGAACTGGGTTGAATGAAACCCTTGTCTAACAACTCTTGTAGTTGCATTTTTAATTCTGCTAATTCTTTCGGTGGCATCCTATATGCTCTTCTAGACACTGGTACTGTCCCTGGTTTTAGATCAATCCTGAACTCTATGTCTCGGTCTGGTGGCAGACCAGGCAGGTCATCGGGAAAAACATCCGTAAACTCACATACCACTAAAATTTCCTTGGCTCCTTCAACAACAGTTGCACAGACTGTTTCCACTGTACTCTTAGGAAAGGGAAGTTGGATGAGAAGTTGGGTTTTGCTGTCAGGTGTATTTACCCTTATGGTTCTACGCAGGACATCTATGATAGCCCCGTGTTGAGTTAACCAGTTCATACCAAGGATCACATCTATATCTTGATCCTTTAATATTAGCATATTGGTAGGGAACTCATAACCTCCCAAATCAATAGGTACATGCTGAACTACCTCCCTTGTACAGATTCATCCCCCAGGCGATTGTATATGATAGGGTTCTTTTGTTTCCCCAATAGCTATCCCATGCTTCACAACAAATATACGATTGATGAATATATGGGATGCACTAGAATCAAATAAGGTAATTGCAGGATGCTTAGCAATGGGAAACATACCCATCATAACTGGTTCTCCATCTGGAATAGATTCCACTTGCGTATAGAATATCCTTCCAGTTTTCTTGTCAGCCGGACCCTTTTGATGGTTCTGAACATTGCCCTTGTACTGATTCTGAGATTGATTAACAGGGGCTTTGGGTGCATCAGGATTGTTCTTCCTAGGATACGGACATTCTTAGGAAAAATGTCCGGGTTTACCACAATTATAGCATGGAAAATTGTGATTCTGGGGAGTAGCATTGCGGTTTGCATTATTTGTATTGTTTTGCTGCTACGATGCTTGATGAGTGTAAGGCGTATTAGTTGCAGGGCGAATGAAGATTTGCTGCCTGCTTTGGCCTTGCTATGGGCGGAATGGCGTATGGCCATGATTCCGAGGATGGTATACTATCTTCTGACGCTTGCCACTTGATGATCCGGAAGCAAATATTTTCTTCTTCTTCGCCTCTTTGTGTCGGCGGTAATTCTCTTCCGAAGCAATAGCAATGTTGATTGTCTCATGGTAAGTTGCATTACCACAGGCTGTCATCATTGTCTGAAGTTTAGTGTTCAAGCCTCTAAGAAAATGATTCTTTTTCTTCCTGTTAGTATTCACATACTCAATAGCATACTGCGATAGGTGGTTGAAACGCCCAACATAATGCATCACCGGGTGCTCCCCTTGCTTAAGAGCCAAGAACTCTTCCAACTTCATGGTCATTACACCGTCCAGAATATAATGTGCCCTGAAGGCATCCTTGAACTCCCTCCAGTTGATTTGGTGACCAACGGGCTGTACTGCTACCAAATTTGCCCACCAGGCACCAGCAGCTCCTCGGAGTTGCTGTGCCATAAACCTTGGTTTCTGAACCTCGGTACAGTGAATTAGCTCGAACTTTTGCTCTATTGTCCTAAGCCAATCGTCAGCTTCTAAAGGTTCTTCTGCCTTAGAGAACACAGGCGGACGTGTGTCAGTAAAATCCACATAGGTTGACTCGTCATTTCCATTATTATGACGGCCATGATTAGGGTATGGTGCCTGCTGGTTCTGTGCCAACTCCCTTAATAGCCTAGCATTCTCTGCCATTGTGTTGATGAGTGCGGCTATGGCATCTGCCATAGTCGAGGGCATTGGTGGAGGATTTGGGCACTCATCATCGTCATGCGAGCCACTAGCACCAGTTCGGGTGATAGGACGAGGCATCTGTTAGAGAAACACATTTATTTACATTATTCTTTATTGAAAGCTTTTAAAAGGTTTCATGCTACAAAGGGTCCTTATTTATATTACATGTCTTGTATCCCACAAGACAACCCTGGTTTTCTAAGAAAGCAGTAACGGAACTACTTCTACTCCAAGCTCTTAGTCTTTGGCATTCGTGCCCATATCAGATGAAACCTCATCTTCATCTGAGAAGTACACTAACTCCTCAGGATCCTCCTCCTCTTCTTCATTCTTGACTTCTCCTGGATCTACAATCATTTCTTCATCGGTAACTTCACCATCCCCATGAGGAGGATGAAGTTGAGCATACAGCATATGGACATTCTCATGCAGAATGGCATTGTCCATTTCTAGGTCCTCTACGTAGAACTCCAACTCATTGACGCGTTCATTGGCCGCATCTTCTCGTGTCCAGGCTTCATTCCACAGCTCCATGGTCATGGTGATACCCCTTTGCATTTTCGCCAGCTCTTCTTGGTCTTTGGCATGAGCTCGACGAAGAGTGTTGAGCTCCTTGTTAAGGTTCTCGACATTGGTGGGGTTGCTCGAAGATCCTTCCCCTCCTAGGTTCTTGGAACTTCCCTCACCAAGCTCGTGGCTTCTTGGTGCCAATTGGTGACGAGGGACTCCATGAGGTCCGGTGGACTTGCGTGCGGTTTTCTTGGTCTTTGCCATAGCCTGTAGAGTTTAGGGTAGGACTATAAGAATAGCTTGAGGATAACGGAGGTTAGCAAGAATGGGATTGACATTACTTACCCAACCACTATTAAGGGGAATTATTATGCAATGTGCTCAAGCATGGTGCATGAATCGATCTTACGAATCTCAGTACAAAAGATTTATATAATCATAAGTACTAGATTTTTAATACATAGGACAAACCTAATCATATTATCCACCACAAACTTTCAAATAAGACAAGATTGAGACTAGATCAAAGGTAAGAAGAAAGAAATTTGAACTTTAAAATATCAAGTTTACTTTCTTTGATCCAAATCATTTTGAAGGTTTTTCCAAAGTAACCTACAATGATCTTAGATGGGAACCGCTCTGATACCAGCTATGGCAGAACCTCCTAAGGAATCAGGCCCACATGCACCTATCGTTGTCTTAACAAACCTCGGATAGCATACACGAGTTCCCAACAACTCAATGGGTCTGTCGGGTGTCCTCGAGAAACCCGAATCATCCACGTTTCTCTTTTCAAACAGGATCCCAATCACAGTCATTGCAGATTACAACAGTTTATTCAAATATATACCAGAGTAAAAGATAGCGGAAGTCTTAAGATAACATAGTTACAAACCAGTTGTTTTCAAACTTACAATACCAAAAGTGTCATACAACCATAGTAGCGGGATAATATTACATTAACTTTATTTATCATACAAACTAACGCCTTGTCCAAAGGCCATTCATTAATCCTCATCATCGTTGACTTCAAACACCAACATGCAGTAGGGACCAAAACAAGCCTGCACATGCGACTCACCTGCAACAAGGGTTAACAAACCCTGAGTACAAAAGTACTCAACAAGACTAACCCGACGTAACGGGGTTAAAGACTTTGGAGATGCAGGGGTTTGGGGCAAGGTAAGGATGTAGCAAGATTCAAAAGTTCATTGCCAAAAGCTTACTATTCTTCATTCTATTTTCAAGTTTTACCACTAAGTACCTTTTGTTCATTATCTCAAACTAAATGTACATTTCTCGTATTCCATTCAATCTCATTCTATTCTTTTCTCATATTTTAGTAATTCACCAGTACTACATTGCTTCTATAATGAATTGAGTCTCCATAACCGTGGAGCACCAGCAATTCGAATTGATTCAAATCCTAGCTGGGGATTCCTTATCACATGACATATATAGAACTCAATCTTGCATATATCAACCTCGCTACCGGATCCTCCTATACTAAGCCGTCTCCATGCCACCCGAGAGTACAGCACACCTCAAATCCGGCCACATTCCAGCCACGAGGGTACACGCTACTCCCGCCATCTCTCCACTCCCAGTGCGCGGGCATTCGTCTTAGTATCGGATTAGCCGAAGTAGGCTTACCAGAGTATGTGACCAGTACTACAAAGTGTCTCGTTCAAAAGATCCACAATGAGTGGCCTTTAAGCGACATAGTCGGCAACATTACCCAAAATTCAAGATAAGTCACCCGACTAGTCTCTAGTTCATTCAACCTTCTTTCTTTCTTTGGCCAGTATGCCATCTTTGATTGTATCAAAACTTTTACTTTGAAAGCCTACCATAAAGCATACTAAGCATCCTACGCCTTTGTAAATGAAAACATCTTCAAGGATGGTAAACAATTATCAAGGTAGATAATGCATCAAGTAGGTAACATTTGAATTAAACATCTTAATGCAATAAGTAACATAGGTGATAAACTTTTCAAAGTAAACAAGGTAAGGGCTTAATGCATAAACCGGGGCTTGCCTTCATTGACGATTTCAGGTTCTAGGTTAGTACCACAATTATCGAATCCCGTGACAATCGGGGATTCTTCCAGAACTTGCTCAACTAGAATCGTTTCGCTCTCGGGTTCTACACGAAATAATAGCATATGCTTCAACATGATGATAATGTAAACATGATGCTTTTATGGTGCATGAAATATAACAACACATTGATTACAACTTTCCTTCATGGTACAATTACAAGCCAAACTAACCAAACCATATTCGTAACGGATGTGACCATGCCAGCACCGACCACTTCGGTGAGCTCTCTGACCACTTCGGTGAACTCTCCGACCACTACGGTGAACTCTCTGACCACTACGATGAACTCTCCGACCACTACAGTGAACTCTCCGACCACTACGGTGAACTCTCCGACCACTACGGTGAACTCTCCGACCACTACGGTGAACTCTTCGACCACTACGGTAAACTCTTCGACCACTATGGTGAACTCTCCGACCACTATGGATCTTGAAACCCTACTGGTCACAAAACATGACCAAAACAAGATCAAACACTAATCAAACACTTAGGGTTTGCTTTTATTTATTTTTGAATTAATTTGGAAATAAGCCCAAAAATGAACTTGTTCCAAATGACCTCAAAATTTTATGTAAGATTCCTCATGACAAATTAGTGTACCAAAACAAATTTCATGATTTTTGGAATTATACAGTGACCTACAAAAATCATGGAAATTGCATTTTTTAATTAATGGACTGAATATTTGAACATTAAAATATATTAAAATTTCAAGTTTCAAATTTTTTAACCATAGTAGAGCATGTACAGAAGCTACACACAAAATTTCAGAATTTTTGGAGCTATCATGAATTTCCTACAAATTCCCAAAGTTTCAGCACTATTCACAAATTCAGAAAATAAAAATCATCACTGTTCTTCTTTCTCACTCGCACTGACAGGCTGACCCCACTGTTAGTGACTCAAAGCAAACACGGTGGCGCTACCCTCACTGACCGGCCACAAAATGCGCCGACGGTGACGCTTCGGTGAAACAGACCTCACCAAAATGATCTACTACTTCCCCTGAACCAAACTCAGCTATCAGAAAGGAACAAGGTGCACAGGAGACACCTCCACGCCGGGCATGGCGGGCTGAGCACGTCGGTGAACGGCGTAACCATGGTGACGGTGTAGTAGGGACTAAAGCGAAACGGTCTTCACATTTAGGAGCTCACCGTGATCACGTAGGTAGACTCGGTGATGGCAGAGACGCACTGGATCGACGAGACCACGTGAGACCGAGGATGGCGGAGCTCCGGCCGGACTCGGGGAAGACGATGTCGCGCGGCGGCGCTGGACTTCCAGGAGCGACACGATCAGGCTTAGGAGGAGCAGGAAGATGAGGCGGAGCTTCTGGCCAAAGCAATTGACCCTAGATACTACGGCGAGAACGAATTGCGCGAGTACGGGCCTATCTCCCGGCGGCGAGGAGTCAACGGGAAAACTCCGAATGACGACGGCGTACTCCTATTTATAGCAAGATAGAGGGCGTACAGTGTTGATAGCACACGGGCGAACTCGCCACGGAGATATTGGCGTGTCACTACATGTGAAAGCGGTGAAACCCGATCGGTGGTGATCTCCGCGTGGCACCGGTGGTAAGCAGAGAGGTGGAGATAGATTTTTGAAAAATTTACAGAACTGCCACTGTATCCATTTTTCAAATTACTCACAAACTTTCTAAAGAAGTTGAAAATCTCCAAAAATGAAAGTTGTTCAATTTTTCAAACTCTACAACTTTGCTTCTAGAAATATTTTCAAATTCTGCCTCCATTTTGAAATTTGAATTTGGGGTGCATTTGAGCATTTGAAACATTTCAAAATTACTCCAAATTTTATATGTAAACTTGAAAAACTTTGAATACCAAAGTTGATCTACATAAAATAATCTCCAACTTTGCTTTTTGCCCCAACCCCAAATTCCTCATGGATTTTGATTTAGTCAAAAGGGGCAAAAGGGACCTTTATAATTTGAATATGAATTCAAATTTGATTTGTCTTTCTTTTACTTAGATTTTGATTTTTGACCAGTAACATGGCCCATTAGGGTTATTTGAGTCGAATGACACATGACCTCACATGATCACATGAAATTTGACCCTTGTGGTCATGATCTATATTTAGGGTTTTTGAAACACATTACATGAAATAACAACATTATGAAATAAACCTTATTTAGTGAATGCATTCAGAACTTTATACTATATGAATGCTTTGCAATGCACATGATGACATGTCAAATTTTAGTATTAGGTCAAAACACCAGAGGTGTTACAGCTACCTTGCTGTTTGGTGACCCCGACTTTGCTGAGTTGGAGGGTAACGGCTAGTTTCTTGGCTTGGGCCTATTTATACCCCTCCATCTCGTGTATTGAGGATCTCTTACCCATTTGTTCAGCTGAGAAAATCATTTGGTGTGCAAGGGAGAGTAAGAGACTAGTGGGGTGATTGAAATTTGCTAATCCAAGATTAAGGATATTATTAGTGCACAGAGAGTAGCAAGTGTGCATCCACTCTTCTCATTAGGCTTGGTTAGGTCAAGTGAGAGTTTGTGCTTGTTACTCTTGATGATCGCCATCACCTAGACGGCTCGGTGGTGATTGAAAGCTTGGTGATCATTCAGAGGAGCTTGTGGATGACCCAAGTCATGGTGTGAGCGGTTGTGGGCGATTCATCGCGACGGAGTGTCAAAGAATCAGCCTGTAGAGAGCACTTGATCCTTGTGTGAATCAAGGGGAGCTACACCCTTGTGTGGGAGCTCCAACGAGGACTAGTGGGAGTGGCGACTCTCTAATACCTCGGAAAACATCACCGCATTCTTCTCCTTCTCTTTACCTTGAGCATTTATATTTGAGCAATTTAATTCATGTCTTTACATTCTTAGAATTGTCATGCTAGAGTGGGATTAGAACCTAGTATGCAAAACTTTTGTGCGGTAGAACAATAGAAACACTTCTAGGCACAAAGAGGGTGAAATTGGCTAATCGTAGGGCTTAATTATTACAAGAAATTTAGAATTAACCCAATTCACCTCATTCTTGGACATCTTGATCCTTTAACACCTCTCTTCTCCTACCTCTTTCCCTTAACTTACACACCCCATTATAAGAAACTTCAGAGCATTCAACCGAGGAACACGCGCTCAAACTCTCTCTAAGATTGGATGTAGAGCTCTGGCCTGAACCAGTATAATTCCTTGTGTCTTTGGATGCTACCATCGTTTTCCTAAAGCAACGCGACACATATATAAATTCACTAGCCGGTCGATAAAACACCGACAATATACGTTCCGTAGCAACGCACGGACATGTTTGCTATTTTTTTATAAAAAAGGTATTTTTAGGTCTTGTTTAATAGTTTTATTGAGTTTGAATGCATTTGTGTTTTTTCTTCCGTTGCAATGCACAAGCATATTTGCTAGTAATTATAAAGTATCAATTTAGTAATGAATTCAAAAATTATCTTGGTGCTTACTCCCTCTGTTCCACAGAGAATGTAAATCTCACCAAGGTAAGATTAGTGTAGGTGCTAAATTACACATTTACCTCTACTCTATCATTCTAGAAATTAAAAAAAATAATGATTCCATTCCAGAACGTTCTTCTTGTAGATGAATAGAATATGATAGTTTTTAGATATACAGTGGTATTTTTAATAGGTGGGTTCTATTGGAAAAGTTAATTTTAAGTCTATATTTACCTTCTTTTTGAGACAAGATTTGAAGCTTAGGATTACATTCTTTTTGGCTGAGGGAGTATTAGGGTCTGTTTGGTTTCTACATACGCTCATAAAATTTCTGTCACATCGAATATTTAGACACATGCATGGAGTATTAAATATAGACTAATTACAAAACTAATTACACAACTTACGACTAATTTGCAAGACGAATCTTTTAAGCCTAATTAGTTCATGATTTGACAACGTGGTGCTACAGTAAATATATGCTAATGACAGATTAATTAGGCTTAAAAAATCACCTCGCAAATTAGCCTTCATCTATATAATTGGTTTTGTAATTAATCTATATTTAATGCTCTTTATTAGTATTTAAACATTTGATGTGACATAAATTTTAGAAGCGACTAAACAACCAAACATCCTCTTAGTGTCATTTTATTAAAATACTTATTTTTATATTTTAATTAATGTTAATGGCTGAAAATAACCAAAGGAAAGCTACCTGCTGGTGTGCTGGTGGATTGGAACGGGGACAGTTGGGACAAGATGAGAGAAAAAGGGAGGAACCGGTGGTCATTCGGAGACCAAGCAGGCTAGGCACGAAAAGACCAAGCAAGCTAGGCACCAAAAGACCCTACTCACTGGTCATTCGGAGACGGATGGAGAGGCACTAGCCTAGCGTGCAGCGTGCAGCGTGCAGCGTGCAGAGTGCAGTGCAGCTGCTGCGAGTCGCGGCTCCTGCCTGGGGAACCCAAAAAGATGTTGGAGGGAAGCCCAAAAAATCAAAGGCCTGAACTGGACACAAGCGCCCCTCGGCCCCTCCCCCTCACCACGCCGCGGCAATAAAGAAGCCGCTGTGCTGCATGCGTGTCACTCTCTCGCTCCTCCCTCCCCCGTTCTTTCCCCGGCTTCGCTCAAAAATTGGCTAAAAGTACTGTTTATTAATTTAGGGTGAGAGAACTGTTCAAACAGTACGGATCAATTCACAAGCCAACATGCCTGTCTCTTCGTCTTCCTCACCTCTCAAACCCCAATAAAACCAGCTTTCCCTCCTCTCCACTTCGGATTCTCCTGTCTTCGCCGTGTCACTCCCCACGCCACGCCAAAGACCAAGAAAAAAGGACGAATTTTTCCTAGCTGCAAGCAACCTCACGCCATGGAGGAGGAGATGCCGCTGCCGCTGCCGCTGCCGCTGCTCTCCTCTTCCTCCGCCGCCGTCGCCGCCTGAGCTCTCCCTTCGCTCGCTGTCTCCATCGGGCCTACGGTACCTCTCCCAGTCCCAGTGCAGCAAGGCATGACAGCTTTCGCCGCGCTGTTCGACCCCCTCTACTGCCCGGAGGAGCACCTCGATCTGTACCAGGAAGAACCCGGCGAGGGTGCGGACGAGCAGTGGCCGGACCAGCACGGACAGCAGCAGCAGCCGGCGGCTCTTGACGACGAGCTGCCGGCGCTGTTCGAGGCGCTCCGGGCCAAGGAGGGCGTGGTGCTGGCGGGCGAGGGGGAGGAGGACGGGTACGGCGGCGCGGCGGGCCGGGAGGCCGCGATCGGCTGGGCGTCACGCGCCGCGGCGCGGCTGGGCTTCTCCGCGCTCACCGCCGCGCTCGCCGCCGCCTACCTTGACCGCTGCTTCCTCCCCGGGGGCGCGCTCCGGCTCGGCGACCAGCCCTGGATTGCGCGCCTCGCCGCCGTCTCCTGCGTCGCGCTCGCCGCCAAGGTCGAGGAGACGCACGTGCCGCTGCTTCCGGACCTCCAGCTCTGTGCCGCTGCCATCTCCGACGCCGACGCCGCGGATCCGTACGTGTTCGAGGCCAAGACGGTGCGCCGGATGGAGCTGCTCGTGCTCTCCGCGCTTGGGTGGCGGATGCACCCTGTCACGCCCTTCTCCTACCTCCAGCCCGTCCTCGCCGACGCTGCGATGCGCCTGCGCAACTGCGAGGGCGTCCTGCTCGCGGTCATGGCCGGTGCGTGCTGCTTCATCTTTCTCTGCGAGTTCCAGGCTTCCACAGCCAGTGTAGTGTAGTAGTTGCATTTCCGTGCCAAAGACTTGATTTTTATGCATATTCCAAAAAAATATGGCAGATTGGAGGTGGCCTCGGCACCGGCCTTCGGCGTGGGCCGCTGCAGCGCTGCAGAGCACAGCCGGCGGCGACGACGGCGACACGGAGCTCCTGGCGCTCATCAATGCCCCCGAGGTCAGCGCAGCACAATGCCATTGCATCAGCATAATACTGTAGGTGGCTCGATCCTTGTTGCTTACCAGCCCCTGGACGCGTCGCAGGACGAGACCGCGGAGTGCGCCAAGATCATCTCCGAGGTGACGCGTAAGAGCTTCCTGGCCTGCGATGTCAGCGTGAGCGCCGGGAATAAGCGCAAGCACGCGGCGGCACGGATGTACTCGCCGCCGCTGAGCCCGCGCGGCGTGATCGGCGCGCTGTCCTGCTTCAGCTGCGAGAGCTCGACGTCCACCGCTACTACGGCTGCGGGGTTCGGCCCGTCGTGGGCACCGTCGGCGCCCGTGTCCGTGTCGTCCTCCCCGGAGCCCTCCGGTCGGGCCCCCAAGCGCGCTGCGGCGGCGGGGGTCGCGGTCCCGGTTCCGCACCCGCTTCCCCCCGACGAGGAGAGCCGCGACGCCTGGCCGTCCACCTGCGCCGCGTGACGCACCGTGCCGGAACGGTGCCTATGGCGAGACCCCCGCTCCTCAGGTGGCGGAGGTAAAGGAGCATCATCAGATCAGAGGCTCGCGCCGGTGACCAGAAGAACGAACCATTTTGCCCATTGCCGTGAGAGATGGGGGGCAGCAAGAAGATAAGAAAAAGATGTATAATGTTTGCATGCTTATGGCAGCACATTTTGCAATGATGGTTCTTGTTCGTTACTGTAAGGTGGGATCGGAGAACTGAACTGGAGGTGGAAGATGATTAGCGGATAATTTGCCGGCGAGATGGATGGCGATTTCTTATTAAGATTCAGCCTGTCCGTCTTAAGTTGCAATTCTTGTTGCCATGTTCTTGTTGGTTCTTGGCATTCCTTGCTTGGAAGGGCAATGGCAGGGGCCTCCCTGCGACCACTACTGTAGCTGTAGCAGCACTGCTCTCCCCCTGTGGCTGCACTGCGCTGCGTCGCCGTCGCGTCTCTCTCCACTGCTATCTCGATTTCATTTCCCTCCTCTCTCTCCTCTCTCGACCTTTCTTTGTTCCTTCCTTCGATGCAAATGCTGCAGCTCCCCGCTACCCCTCATGAAAATGCAATGCAACGCTCGGGAGATGAGCCTCCATTAATGTTACTGCTCTCCCTGGTTTCATGGTAGTAGTACTACTACTAGCTCCGTCATATCCTTGTAACGATAATCAAGGCCATGTTTAGTTCTAAAATTTTTTTCTAAAAAATGCTATAGTCGCTATCCTAATAAAAAAACTAGCAACACGGTAGCAGAAGCCGGTTTTCTCTCTGGCGAAAAGCTCGAAAATGGCTTCTCCGACTTTGATGAACAGTGCGAGCGTCACAGGGAGGGAGAAAACCGGCCTCGTGCTACAGTGTCACTACAGTCTATAATGGCGGTCCTAATGAAAGAAACTAGCCGTTTCTATAATATATGATACCGCACAAAAAAAAAGTATTGTTTTTCAACCCATGGTTTTTATAAGTAATAATTATTTTCTCTTTCTCTCTCAACTCTATCTTCTTCCTCCAATGGGAGTGCGACAAAATTCCCTGAAAACTGGTGGTTTCTCCCCAATTGTGATTTCATAGTTTCTTGGTGCATTGGGTCAAAAGAAGACCTGATTTTTTCATGAGAAAACAATTTCTAAGATTTTTGCTCTCTTTCTTTGTTAACTAAGTTGCCATGTCAGCATTTTACCTACGTGGCAAGTTATTTAATAAGGATAGAAATCATCATCAATACATCATTGGAACTGCCCTAAGTACTCTTTGATGGGAATGTGTCTCTTAAGAGCGTGTTTAGTTCCAAGAAGTTGGAATTTTGGGTTACTGTAGCACTTTCGTTTTTATTTGGTAATTAGTGTTCAAACATGGACTAATTAGGCTCAAAACGTTCGTCTCGTAATTTCCCACCAAACTGTGCAATTAGTTTTTTTCGTCTACATTTAATACTCCATGCACGGACCGCAAACATTCGATGTGATAGGTACTGCACCTTTTGGGATTTTGGGGCGAAACTGAACACGCGCTAAATGTGAAGAGCGCATGTGCTGGGCGTAGTAATGAGGGAGGGAAATAAAAATTATCACACGAGGGAGATGTTTCTTGTGTCATTAGTGCTTTGTCAATTTGATTGTAGTAACACTGTGGTTCCATAAATAAATGTACTAGGATCAAACACATGATGGCGCCTGAATTGCTTACAATAAGTTCTGAAATCTTGGATAAATCCTCGCGTTACTTGAACGTACGAACATCAACTTTTACCTAGTCAATTTACAGGAGTAAGTATTTTTTTTATGTTGATGATCAAATCAAAAAGTTTTTAAGATCAGAGGGTGTAATATATTGTGCTTAATCTGTTTCACTAATTGAAGTACATATAGTATTAGGTATTGAGTTGACAAGACCCTCCCGAAAAAGCAATGGCAAAAAAAACAGCCTTGGTTGATGAGTCATCAGGCCTGTTGCACACCTGACGTGTGAGATGAGGTGGCGTTCAACGTGGATTTTTTTTTTACTTTTCTCGCACCAACCCAAAAAATGTCTAGATGAACACATGAATAGAATTCGTCTTATTGAACATACTAATCGTGACCAACTAGAAAAAATCTCGTGTTTCAACTAACTGTGTAAAGTTTTTTTTTACTTAAACTCCAGCAAGCAGCTATGTTGAATAAAGAGGTAAAAAACTCTTTACTAAACAGAGACGAAGATATAGTGGACAAAACGCCGATAATATAACGTAGATTATATCAGAACATATTTTACTCTTACACCAAATTAGACAGCAGTAATAGTCCATGACCGTTTCAGTCGAAACAAAAAGGCTGAAAAGTTGTAGAGAGAGAACGAGAAACAGCGTATAAAAGAGTACTGTAGCTCTAGTGCTGCTGCGCCACGAGAGGGAGAGAGAAACCATTTTTGTGATCTTTATTTTTTTGCAAAGGCACAAAGGCAAAGTGGGGAAATGTTGGGGAAGATCCACTTCCTATATCCATGGTATGGTGGTGGCAATGATTTCGAGTATCTTGGTGGATTAGTTTCTTATTATTGCCAAATCTGGAGGGATTTGCCGCTAGTATCTTCATGCCATCAATATGCAAAGTAGGATAGTTCCTGACGGAATCATGATCAACTCATTTACTTCTTGTCCCAAAGAAAATGCTGCTATTTGTTTATGATGAAATTAAACCTGGTAAGTTTTGTCTTATATAAAAATCTCTCTCGGCTGTAGTCGTCGTACAAGAGTATCCACAATGATCAATAAAAATGGATCAGTTCCATAAAAGATTCTGGCGTCTATACCACACCACCCAACTGTTCTAATAAAACTTCTAACATTTGATTTTTGGTGTATTCCCTTTAGGGTTTTTTTTGGAACACATGAATTTCATATGAATAAATATATAAAAAATTCCGTTTGGATCCTTGGAATTGAATTTATTTTAATAATCATAATTTAGACACATATTACTTAAGTTAATATGGTTATATATGGATTATATGTGTATATTATTATTGGCTATACGAGAAAGATACTTATGTGTTGTATTTCTAACATAGAGAAGCGAGTTGAAGAGCGTGTTATAAGTTACAAAGTACAAACATAGCATGGTAATCTATAGAATCAATTTTCATCTCTCACCCTATGAATTTAAGATAGACTTATATGTGAACTTTGGAAAATGGTGGAATGCAAAATTTCAAGTCAAATAGCCTAATTTATTAAGTAGATTTCAATTCCTCCAAATGAAAGAATCCAAACGATCCCTTATAGGAATTCATTCCATTTCACAGGGGAAAATCCCACCTTTCAAATGGGCTTAGGACCTACGACTCTCCAATTTGATTTTACCATTTCATTTCGTGTTGAACACTCGCCTTTCGTGTGAATATTTCTACAAATAGACAAAAACATATGACATGCTTAAAATAATTTTGATGACAAATGCATTATACTTTTCTCACCCTACTTAACTAAATACTTAAATATTGCTAGGCAATGTGTGTATATAATACATGTCAAATTTGTCAATTATTTTGGAAATTATGTTAATACATGTTTTATTCGTCGAGCTTACTTAAATATGGAGTAAACTAACACTAATGAAATTTCTTTTCTATCCCCAGCCTCCTACAATTTGATCTTTAAGTTTAAATTTGTGCAAAGAAGGATGACATCCTGATCAATGTTAGGAGGGGAAAGAGAAAAACACCAAGACAACTTTTTGTGCATTTTCATATCCCAGCGATTCAAATAGTAAAAGGAATACACCATTGGGGTGAATAATTTTGAAAAAAAAATTAAATACATGTACTGATATATACATTCGGGTGAATAATACAACTACTGAAAAATGTTTTTTAATCAAGGCTGAAAAGGAATGGTTAGTAGCAAATTCGTTGTCTACTGATGGTCACTCTTGCTGTGCATTCAGTTCAGTAGTTAAGTATATTTGTTCAGGATTACCGACTAGATATAGAATGTTATCCTACTATCTGTATGTAAATATTATATTGGGCTTTTTCAAGAAAAAGCTATATTTTTCAAAATATTAATTTTTTATGCAGTTTCACAATTGAGACCTATCGATGCTTAAAATGTTATATTACCTCCGGTCAAACAAAGATGACATATCAATAACAAAAAAAAATGTTTTTAATGCTGAATTTCTTTTATGTGAAAGGTCATGTTTCAAATAAGACGCAAGTACTGTGGTACATTTATAGTTTTGAAAAAAGAGCTATTCCCTCTGTTTTATTATAAGTCGTTTTGATTTTTTTAGTACATCAAATTTGATATGTCTAGATACATAGTTAGAGCGATTTATAATTTGAAATGGAAGAATCAGTACATTTCTGATGAGGCATGTAGTACTACTACTAGCAGTACAGGATTAGTTGTGCAAAGTATAGTTTAGGTAACCGTTCAGACAAAAGCAAAGCTAACTAGAAAGGAAAAAAAAAAGAGGAGCTGCAAATTGAGCTTTGAGCTTGACTTGGGCCTTGGGAATCGACCATTTTATTTGCAATGCATGTGAAAGAGCACACAGGGACAGAGACGACGACGTCGCTTGCAATCCACGAAGAACACACATATACATAAATACACTAGCATGTCCATGTGTGGTAGACGACGATGGATCAAAGCTAAAGCAACGTGTAAACAAAAGAGCAAGTAGGCTAGGTAGACGAGCTGCATGGTTACGTTTTTAGCCGGATCAGCATGTCCAAAGGGAAACCGTCCGGATTTGCGAAGGACTTTGCTCGTAGTCTCCTGCTTGGACTCTTGTAGTAGGCTTTGACCTCGATGGCAGAGCGTGAGCGATGGTGGTGCCGAGGCGAGGAGGCTGAGGCTGAGGCTGAGGCTGAGGGGAGGGGCCTTGCTTGCTTGCTGCTCGGATGCATGGATCGCTTTCCTCCAGAGACAAAGAGCGTGTTCGGCTGGCTTAAAGCCAGCCGGCTGGCTTAAAGCCAGCCGACTGGCTTGTTTTTCCTCTCACAGAATCACTGTTCACGTCCTGCCAGAACAGTATTTTTTCTTACAGTAATCAACCGGAACAGTATTTTTCAGTCCTGCCGAACAGGCCCTAGACGCCTGCCTCAAAGGAGTGAGTGTCATCCTGTCCCCCTCTCTCCATGATGCCTTCTCGGTGGTGGTGTGGTACTGCTACACACACATGACACATGACACGAGCTATGCTAGCAACATTTGGTTTGGCAAGTTGCCCCTGGAGGCTGGAGTGGTTGTGGTATCTTTTTTGTTTGCCTTTGGAGAGCATATACGGAGTACTTATGAAATCACAAGGATAAAAAGAAGAGTGTGGATATCAAGACAAAGTGCATGTTGCCACTAAACAACTTTAATTTGCCAGTCATTCACCCCACCGGATCCACCATCAAAGGCAGTACAGCAGTAGTATAAACCAATGCCTGAACGTTTTCTTCTCTTGGCGCCCTCACAAGTCACAATTGCCCAAATGTTGCTTGCTTCTCCTCACTTTTTATGCAAACTATTGAGTTCAAGACAGTCACCACCTTCATCCTCGATCTTCTTCCTTTCCACACTGCTCCTACTACACTACAACACATCATATCATTATTTCTTCAATTGAAGCATGGAATGATTGACAAATATGTGAGTCATGTTGTTGACTGCAAGACCATGCCTTGAGAGCAAGTATTACAAGGTTGACTCAGCCGGCTGAATCCACGCCACGTAGGAAAAACATATGACGCGGCAGAGAGAGAAACGGAGAGAGAAAGCGAGCCGGCGCTCTACTCTCCGTCCGGCTGAATAGCCCGACATCGCCCGTTCCCAGCCAGTAGCAGGCGATAAGCCTCGACGTTTTTCTCCCAGCTGTTTGATAGAGCATTAAATACATGCATGTTTGATAGATCCAAGCTCCCAGCTAGCTTGTTAGAGCAAGTATAATAGCAGGCTGTAAGCCGACTAAATGCTGAGGTGGAGGAGAGAGGGGAGGAGAGAGAGGAGAAGCGGGCTATAAGCTTACAGCCGACTTAGGCACAAGAACCAAGAAAATCTGTGAGAGAGACAAGTGGGCCATGTATTAACTGTAAAGAGCTAACTACTATATGAGTGGGCTGAGAGAAGGCTACAAGGAACCTTACAGCCAGCAAGCCGGCTGTATTATTAACCTTACTCTTATATATACAAACTGTATTACTTACTATATGTGACATGGCACAATCTCTCAGCCGGCAGTCGGCTGGCTTATTAGCCATGCTCTGACCAATGTTTCCATGATGTGTGTTGATTGGTACTGTATTTCTACATCAGTCGGCGGTTTAATTTGTCCGACATCCTACTCTTTCTGTCAACAACCTTGCAAGGTTTCCCACAGTTGAGTTGAGAGCACCTACACCTACTCCTTCCAGTGCAACTGCACATAGTACAAAATTACTTTCAAGGGAACGATCATGGAGACATTTGCACATGCGCACACAAAACAACTTGGTCCTGATTGTATATACAACTGCACGATTCACCTAGGCCTGAACGTGATTTGTGGAAAAGCTCATGCTACACACATTAGGGCATTTGAACCAAAATAGAGCATGAAACTACTACTAACTACTGTGTGCAATTGGCATTGAGAAAGACAAACCAAAGCTTCTCCCTAGTTTGAAGTCTGAACTCTGAATTGAGAAGGACCGAGGACCTGGTAGAGAAGGCAAAGGCATACACAGAACACACATAGGGGCTGTTTGGTTACCGCAGTAACTCCTAAAATTCCTATCACATTGAATGTTTGGACACATGTATAGAGTATTAAATATGGATTAATTACGAAACTAATTACATAACTTACGACTAATTTGCGAGATGAATCTTTTAAGCATAATTAGTCCATGATTTGACAACGTGCTGCTACAGTAAACATGTGCTAATGACAGATTAATTAGACTTAAAAATTTCATCTCGGAAATTAGCCTCCATCTATGTAATTGGTTTTATAAGGGCAGTTCCAATGGTGTATTGATGATGGTTTCTATCCTTATTAAATGACTTGCCACGTAGATAAAATGCTGACATGGCAACGTAATTAATGAAGAAAGAGAGCAAAAATCCTAGAAATGGTTTCCTCATGAAGAAATCAGGTCTTCTCTTGACCTAATTCACCAAGAAACCATGAAATCGCCATTGAAGAAAAACCACTAGTTTCCAGTGGGCTCATGCCACACTACCATTGGAGGAAGAAGATAGAGTTGGGAGAGAGAAAGAGAAAATAATTATTACTCATAGAAATCATGGGTTGAAAAGGAGTACTTTTTTGGTGCAGTATCCTATATTATAGAAACTATTAGTTTTTTTTCATTGGGACTGTCCTAATTAATCTATATTTAATGCTTGTTATTAGTATCTAAATATTTAATGTGACATAAATTTTAAAAACGACTAAATAACCAAATACTCCTGTAATAGAGAGATAGAGAAGTCTTCTTCCCACGTGCTAGCTAGCTGCTTTCCCTCTACCTTTTTCCCTCTCAAATCATGTGTTTGTCTTTACCTGCTTCCAAGGCATTATTGTATACCCAGTCACCATTTGTCCATGGATAAATCACCACTTGTCACAGCTGGTTGGTGCTTTACTTGGACTAATTAAACAAATGCTACTACTCCTAGGCTAGGTTTAGATTGCAAAAAATTTCAACCCGATAAATAGTAGCATTTTCGTCTTATTTGATAAATATTATCCAATCGTGGATCAACTAAGCTCAAAAGATTCATCTCGTGATTTCCAACTAAACTGTGCAATTAGTTATTTTTTTACCTACATTTAATGCTCCATACAAACGGCTAAAAATTGATATGATGGAGAGAGTGAAAAAAATTAGAATTTGGAGGTGATCTAAACAAGGCCCTGGTTTCTTTTATGATAATAAAAGGTGCAGCTTTGGCCTTGTTTAGATTGAAAAAAATTTCAAACCGATGAATAGTAGCACTTTCGTCTTATTTGGTAAATATTGTCCAATCGTGGACCAACTAAGCTTAAAAGATTCATCTCGTGATTTTCAACTAAACTGTATAATTAGTTATTTTTTTTATCTACATTTAATGCTTCATGCAAATAGTTAAAAATTGATATGATGGAGAGAGAGTGAAAAAACTTGGAATTTTGAGGGTATCTAAACAAGCCCTTTGTTTTGTCCTGTGACGGAGCAGACCAGACACGTCAGTACTCAGGAAGAAGGGAAGAGGAAAAACTAGAAAGGCAGTGCAGTGAGCAGAGCATGCATGCAGGAGGAAGTGGGCACAGGCGCCTCTGCCTGCCTGCCCTGCAAAGCTGCTGGTCAGCTGCGCTGCACTGCTTTAGACGTACCAGCACACTCCAGGAGTAAACTCTTGGCCTATTTTCAACTCTCTTCCTAAATAACTGTCCAAAAATAATTTAGATTAATTTTATATTAAAAATATTAATATTTATAGTATATAATTAATATCTAGATGGATCATTAAATTTATTTTCATAATAAATGTATTTAGAGATATAAATATTATACGTATTTTTTATAAATCTAGTTAAACTTACGGCACAAACAAAAAATAGTTATTTAGAGATGAAGAGAACAGTATGGAGTAAGAGTACAGCAGGCAGGCCCCTACAGCTCCTAGGGGGAAATACTGACATTTTTTTTATTAAGCCATTGTTTAGTTCTCACTCTAAAATTTTACGCTCTGTCACATTAAATATTTGGATACATGTATGGAGTATTAAATATAGACTAAAAAAATAACTAATTGTATAGTTTACGACTAATTTGCGAGACAAATATTTTAAGCCTAATTAGTTCATAATTTGACAATAAAGTACTACAGTAACACATGTGCTAATGACGGATTAATTAGGCTTAATAAATTCATCTCACGGTTTTACTAGCGGATTCTGTAATTTGTTTTTTATGAGTATCCGAACACCCCATACGACACCGTTATGTAACATCTGATGTGACATTCTAAAACTTTACACGGTGGATCTAAACAAGGCCTTAAGTGGTGACGAGAATACTGTTCTCATTTGTTTCAAAAACAAAGTACTGTATCTTCCGGTATCAGAAACAAAACTATTCCACGGTTAAGTAATCAAGTATATGATATAACCATCCTGGAATGGATCGAGGCCATTTCCTCTGCTCAATTCTAACCATTATGTTGCTCAACATATATATATTTAGAAAAATGGTAAAGTTGAGGTGGCCTTCAAGTTCTTTTTGTTTTAAGTTCCAAATGATTTACATGTAAATTAGACTACACACTGATGACAGCACAAATGTGCTGAAGTGCATAAAGGACTCCACCATTATATCCCTCTTGTCAAGCCGATCAGAAAATATATATGATCGTCCTATTTAGAGTTCAAACGGAGGAGATACGATTTTGCGCATTGAACCAGCCAAAACCGGCCTCGTCAGATTCCAAAACCAGCCAGGCTGTTCTCCTAAACATTCAATCATCAAAAAATACATCTACTACCCATTTCTTCTAGCCCTAATTTTTCCAACTCTTGTTGTTCAGGTCTTCTCTCGACAAACACCCTGTTCGCTTGAGCTTATTTAGAACTACTTTTCAGCCATGTAACAGTATTTTTCTCTCACAACATTTTAGCATAAGCATCAGCATAAGCCAAATTTCAGCATAAGCGAACAGGGTAATTTATTGGCGTTATAGGTGGCCTTGCCGACCCTAGAGCAACCTCATTGTGCACCTCCTCGACGGGTCTTCCCGGAAGATGTACAGGAGCTTATCAGGCTAAGAACGGGTGTCGGGTCGACGTGACCAACTTGCTCATTGGTCTTTTTTTGGTACAGGAAGGTTTTATTAATTCACAATCATTACATCGAGTTGATACAATAATTGTGAACCCACTTCCGTCCTCTGCATACAAGCATACAACCTAAAAAAACAAGATCCTGGTATACTAATGACTATCAATCCTAAGACTAGATCGTCACCCATGTGTCCAGAGAAGATATCCTTGGCCACCTGCAACAAATGTTGAAACCATCTAGGCCCCCAGTTGGGTTTCGGTGATTAATGACGACGTGAGATCACTATGACTAACGTATGTTTTGGAGAGGCAATTTGAGTTATGTCATGGTAATGGAAATTGATTGGGCAATCATGGTTGTCATGCCCCTGCCGATGGAAATCATTTCGGTTTTCAAAGGATGAACGATAAGGTTAAGGACGGACTAGTTCTAAGTATCGTTTGGTGTTGGAGAGACACTTAGAATAGTATATGACTTTGTTTTTCTTTTGGCCGTACTATTAAGGGGGGTATGGACTAGTAGCTTAACCTAGGTGAGTCTAATGAATTAGGTGTGGTGCACACTTATCAAACTTAGTACTAGGTAGCTTAGGAATAGCCCTAAGATCGATAGAAGTCAACTTCATTCACAAAGAATTTTGAATTGAAAGTAAATGGAGAGTGAAATGACTGACCAAACGCTGGTTTGGTTATGATCGGACGCAGCTTGGAGAGTCCAATCAGTTCATTTGATCAATAGCAGCAGTTAGAGTGTGACCGGACGCTGGACACCAGTGCTCACTGAACACAACGCTAGCCGTTTCCATAGCAACATGGATAGGTTGTTGACCACGGACTAGACGCTGAACAGAGAAATGATCGAACTCTGGGTGCTAGTGTCCGATCAACATCAATAAGGTTCTAGAGAGGGGTTTTAATGATCAGACACGTCCAGTGGGTGCTAACCAAATGCAGGCTAGAGTCCGGTCAGAGCAAACAGCTCTTTCTGACACACTGACATATTTCATTGACCGGTGTGTCCGGTCACCTTGATCGGAGCGTCCGATCATCCCGATACTTGCTGAGTTGGATCTCAACCGTTATGTTTTGAATGGGGGGGTATAAATACATATCCCACTCATCCATTTGAGGTCTCTTGCCCATTTATTCAGCTGAGAAACACTTTTGGAGTGCAAGGGAGAGCAAGAGCATAGTGGGATGATTGAGATTTGATAATTCAAGATTAAGGACATCATTAGTGTATAGGGAGTAGCAAGTGTGCATCCACCTTTCTCATTAGGCTTGTCTTGGTCAAGTGAGAGTTTGTGCTTGTTAGTCTTGGTGATCGCCATCACCTAGACGGTTTGGTGGTTCGGAGCTTGGTGATCATCCGGTGGAGCTTGTGGATGACCCAAATCATGTTGTGAGCGGTTGTGGGCGATTCATCATGACGGAGTGTCAAAGAATCAGACCGTAGAGAGCCCTTGATCCTTGCATGGATCAAGGGGGGGGGGGCTACACCCTTGTGCGGGTGATCCAACAAGGACTAGTGGGGAGTGGTGACTCTCTAATACCTCAGAAAAACATCGCCGTGTTCCTTTCCCTCTCTTTATTTTGAGCATTTACATTTGAGCAATTCATTTCATGTCTTTACATTCCTAGAATTACCATGCTAGAGTAGGATTGGAACCTAGGGTGCAAAACTTTTGTACTGGAGAAGAATAGAAACACATTCTAGACACAAGGGGTGAAATGGGCTAACTGTAGGCTTAATTATTGAAAAAATTTAGAATTAGCCCAATTCACCCCTCTCTTGGGCATCTTGATCCTTTTAATTGGTTTCGGAGCCTCATGCTTCCTAAATTAGGCTTAACCGCCTAGAGCAAGATATCCCATGGGGATGGACTCCCTCCCATCTTTGAGGGAGATGATTTTCCTTATTGGAAAATTCACATAGAGGCATACCTAGAGGCTTTAAATGTTGGAGTTCTTAGAGTCGTCTCACAAGGTTTCCCAAAACCTAAGGATCCCGCCAACCTTCAAGGCGATGAGGTTAACTATGAGAAGTGGAATGCAAAGGCTAGAAACGCCCTCTTTAGAGACCTTTGCAAGGATGTTTTTAACCATGAGCGGAACCACAAAGACGCCCATGCACTATGGTCGGACATTTGTGTGCTCCATGAGGGAACCAAGAGTGAGCGTGAGGAACACTACCACCTTGTGATGAAAAAGCTTAATTTATTTGAGATGCTTCCTAGAGAAAGTGCCAATGAGATGTATTCACGCTTGAATGTTCTTGTAGACGAAGTCAATGGGCTTGGACTCACACAAATGCAATCCTCCGATGTTGTGAGAAAGATCTTGAGTGTCCTCCCCATTGACAAATATGGGCATATTGTGATTGTGCTTCATCAAGGTGATCTTTCCACCGCTACACCAACTCAAATATTGGGGAAGATCAGTGCACATGAGATGTACATGCATATCACTCCACAAGATGGCTCTTCTTCCACCAAGAAGAAAGATTTGGCATTCAAGGCTAGCCAAGAGAAGAGGGGCAAAGCAATAGTTGATCATGATAGCTCAAGTGATGATGAGATTGATGATGCAAGTCTTGCTCTCATGGTGAGAAGAACTGCCAAGATGCTCAAGAAGCTAACCAAAAATGGTGTCAAGTTTGATGGCAAGAAGAAGAAAAATTCTTCACTAGTAATAGAAGGAAGCCCATCTTCGAAATGGATTGCTATAATTGTGGAGAACTTGGTCATCTAGCTCATCAATGCCCTAAACCCAAGAAAGACAAGTACAAAAAGAAGTACAAGGTCAAGAAAGATGACTCAAGTGATGAAAATGATGATGAGAAGAAGAAGAACAAGCTATACAAGAAGAAGGATGGCAAGAAGTAGGAATTGCACAAGAAGAAGAAGAATGGCAAGACATACATTGTTGGTGATTGGCTCACGGACATTGAATTATCAAGTGGCTCATCTAATGATGAAAGTGAGAATGTGAAGGAGAAGATGACCGCTCTTGTGATTGATTCTTCACTATCTTCACCAACACCACCGTCGTCATCCTCTACACACCTATGCCTTATGGCCAAGGGTGAACGAAAGGTACAAAATGATGATGATAGTAGTGGTGATGATAATGTCAGCAATGATAAAAGTGGTAGTGATAGTGATGAAGAATTTGAATCACCTTCTTATGATGATCTTGTCAAGTTGCTAAACCAATACTCTAAAATCATTAGAAAGACAAGAGCTAAAAATGAAAAGCTAGAACTTGAGAAGGACTCACTCTTAGCAAAGTATGACATAGCCAAAAAAGCTAGTGTTGAGCTTAGAGAAGAAAATAAAATTGTGTCATCCAAACTCAAGGAGCTCAAATCCTCTAAAAAGGAGCTTAGAGAAAAATACGATAAACTTGAGGGGATACATAATGAGGTCACCACTAGTTATAATTTGCTGAAAGAAGAGTACACCAATCTTAAGATTAATCATGACAATCTTGTTCTTTCTCATGAGTTATTATTCAAAGAGCCACATGATGCTACTAACAATGTTGTTAAGATTGATATAGCTACATCATGTGATGACTTAATTGTTGAGAGCATTGAGCAAGGTTCTAGTAGCAAAGGCAAGAAAGTGGTTGAGTCCGACAACTATGATAATTATGTCAAGCTCAAGAAAGAGAATGAAAAGCTCAAGAAAGATCTTAAAAAGCTATCAACCACCAACACAATTGTGATAGAGAATCTTGACAATGATTATGACATAGCTCTTGAGAATGAGATGCTTAAAGAAGAGAACAAGAGACTCAAGATGGAGAAAAATCATGACGAACTTAAAGAAGAAAACAAAAAGCTCAAGTTGGAGAAAGAACATCTCAAGACCAGTTTGAGCAAGTTCACAAGAGGCCAATATCTCTAATGTGAGCTACTCATGAACACCGTGATAAAGTGGATAGAAAGTGGTATTGGGTACTTGGCAAATCAAGAGAAGAAAGCTCAAGCTCAACATCAACAACAATAAAAGTCAAAGCCTAAGCCAAAGAGATGTTTTAAGTGTGGATAAGAAGGTCACTTTTCTCATGAGTGTCAAACTCCACAACCCTTGCCCAAGCATGCTAGACCCTTTACCTTCAATGCTCACTACATGCTTAGAAAGGATTCTAGTGGAAAAATAAAACTCATGTTCTTAGGTCCACCCAACAAGAATAGGCCTAAGCAAATTTAGGTTGCAAAGTCACTAGTTGAGAAAGTCAAGGGCCCTCATCATGTTTG
Source organism: Miscanthus floridulus (assembly GCF_019320115.1). NCBI lineage: Eukaryota > Viridiplantae > Streptophyta > Magnoliopsida > Poales > Poaceae > Miscanthus > Miscanthus floridulus. Next base: position 51,186,232 of record NC_089583.1, on the reverse strand, counting down.
GGTCCCTAAACAACAAGCTTGATCTCTTGTGTGTAGGTGAACTACAAGACCGGTGGAAGTCATTAGGTTATTGATAGTGGTTGCACTCAACATATGACCGGTGATCCTCGTATGTTCACCTCACTAAATGAAGAAGTAGAAGGTCAAGAAAGGATTATATTTGGTGATAATTCAAAGGGCAAAGTTTAAGGATTGGGCAAAGTTGCAATATCAAATGATCATTCAATATCAAATGTGCTATATGTTGCTTCATTGAGTTTCAACTTGCTATTCGTTGGTCAATTGTGTGATCTTGGCTTTCAATGTTTGTTTACCGAGAAGGAAGTGGTTGTGTCAAAGAAAGATGATGATCAAGTTATATTCAAGGGTTTTAGATACAACAACCTATATCTAATTGATTTCACATCCAAAGATGCAAACTTGAAGATGTGCTTATTCAACAAAACTTCACTTGGGTGGCTATGGCATAGAAGATTTGCACATATTGGGATGAGCTCACTCAAGAAGCTAATGAAGAATGAATTGGTGAGAGGTTTGAAGGATGTGAAATTTGAGAAAGACAAGCTTTGTAGTGCTTGTCAAGCCGGCAAGCAAGTTGCAAACACTCATCCAACAAAAGCTTACATGTCAATAACAAGAGTGCTAGAGCTTCTTCATATGGATCTATTTGGACCAACAACTTACAAGAGTTTAGGAGGAAATCTACATTGTCTTGTGATAGTTGATGACTACTCTAGATATACTTGGGTGTTCTTCCTTCATGACAAGACCAAAGTGGTCGCATGTTTCAAGAAGTTTGCCAAGAGAGCACAAAATGAATTTGAAGTGAAGCTCAAGAAGATAAGAAGTGACAATGGAAAATAATTTGACAACACAAACATTGAAGCATATTGTGATGAAGTAGGGATCAAGCATGAGGTCTCCACAACATACACTCGTCAACAAAATGGTGTAGTAGAGAGAAAGAACCGGACATTTATCACCCTTGCAAGAACAATGCTTGATGAGTACAATACACCCAAAGCTCTATGGGCGGAAGCTATCAACACCGCATGTTATGCATCCAATCGCCTATTTCTTCAAAAGTTTCTTGGCAAGACCCCTTATGAGTTGCTCAATGGGAAGAAGCCGAACGTATCATTCTTTTGGGTGTTTGGTTACAAATGCTACATCTACAAGAAGCGGCAACACCTAGGGAAGTTCCAAAGATATTGTGATATTGGTTTTCTTGTTGGTTACTCATCAAAGCCCAAAGCATATCGAGTATTTAATCGTGCCACCAGCTTGGTTGAAGAAACATATGATGTGGAATTTGATGAATCTAACAGCTCCCAAGGAGCACATGAGAATCTTGATGATGTAGGTGATGAACCATTGAGGGAGGCCATGAAGAACATTCTGGTTGGAGACATCAAGCCCAAGGATGATGAAGATGATGTACAAGTGATTAATCCACCCTCTTCATCAAATGTGCCACAAGATGATGATAAAGATGGGAGAGTAGAAAATGAAGATACTCATGTCTCCCATAATCAAATGGTGGCACAAGCTCAAGATGTTGATGCTCCCAACCTCCCTCTCAAGTGGTTGATAGAAGAAATTAACCCCTACTACAAGCACATCCACAAGATCTCATCATAGGGAGTCCTTCAAAAGGTGTAATGACTCGCTCTCAAAAACTTGCTTCATTTATTGAACATCACTCGTTTGTTTCTTGCATTGAGCCTAAAAATGTAGAGGAAGCTCTTCAAGATCCGGATTAGATAAATGCCATGCATGAAGAGTTGAACAACTTCACCCAAAATGAAGTTTGGACACTTGAAGAGCGACCACAAGATGCAAGAGTCATTGAAACAAAGTGGGTGTTCCGCAACAAACAAGATGATCAAGGCATCATTGTGAGGAAGATGTCAAGGCTAGTTATAAAGGGGTTCTCCTAAGTTGAAGGATTGGATTTTGGAGAGACCTTTGCACCGGTTGCAAGACTTGAAGCCATTCGTATCCTTTTTGCATATGCATCCCATCATGAAATGAAATTATGTCAAATGGATGTTAAAAGTGCATTTTTAAATGGTTTCATAAATGAACTAGTCTATGTTGATCAACCTCCCAGGTTAAAGACCCTAGATATCCTAAACATGTCTATAGGTTGTCCAAGGCGCTATATGGGCTTAAGCAAGCCCCAAGAGCTTGGTATGAGCGCCTTTGGGATTTCGGCATTGAGAAGGGCTTCACCATTAGGAAGGTTGATACCACACTATTCACCAAGAAGCTCGATGGAGAAATCTTTATTTGTCAAGTATATGTTGATGATATCATATTTGGCTCATCAAATGAAGACTATTGCAAAGAGTTTGGTGAATTAATGTCAAACGAGTTCGAGATGTGTATGATTGGAGAACTTACATTCTTTCTTGGTTTTCAAGTCAAACAAATAAGAGAGGGGATTTTCATCTCTCAAGAAAAATATACCAAGGACCTTCTCAAGAGGTTCACAATGGATGAATGTAAGCCAATCAAGACACCAATGCCATCTAATGGACATCTCGACCTAGATGAGGGAGGTAAATCGATTGATCAAACTCTGTACCGTTCTATGATTGGTAGTTTATTATATTTAACCGCTTCTAGGCCTAACATCATATTTAGTATGTGTATGTGTGCTAGATATCAAGCTAATCTTAAGGAGGCTCACATGGTTGCTTTTAAAAGAATCCTTTGGTACCTTAAACACACACCAAGCATTGGTCTTTGGTATCCCAAAGGAGCTAGATTCCAACTAGTTGGCTATTCCGATTCGGATTATGCTGGTTGCAAAATTGATAGAAAAAACACATCCGGAGGGTGCCATTTGCTTGGTAGATCACTAGTGTCTTGGACCTCCAAGAAGCAAAATAGCATGGCATTGTCCACCACCGAGGCAGAGTACATTGCCACAGGTGCTTGTTGTGCACAAATTCTTTACATGAAGCAAACTCTTCTAGACTATGGTGTAGTTCTAGAAAAGGTACCTCACTTGTGTGACAATAAGAGCACGATAAAGCTTGCTAATAATTCGGTTCAACACTCTCGCACCAAGCACATAGATATCCGCTATCATTTTCTTAGAAATCATGTTGCTAAAAATGATATATCACTAGAAGGTGTAAGGACCGAGGATCAATTGGTGGATATGTTCACTAAACCACTAGATTAGGCTGCATTTTGTCAATTGAGGAATGAGCTAAATGTGCTTGATTTTAGTAACTTCACTAGAAAATGAGCTTGTGTTGTCCCTTGCATTGCACTGTAATATAAAACATGTTTAAATTTTAGTAATGCACTTAGGGCTTGTCTAATATGGTTAAGGTAACCGCCAAAAAGTGTGTGAAGAAGCTTAACCTTGGATCAAACTTGACAAGCAACTAGACTTATTTTCAAGTATTGCATTGCATGTGCATGTGTGTTGCTTTGTCGTTTCTTTTCGGTTATCTTTTGAGCACCTGCTGTGTTTATCCACAAATAGGGAGAGCATTTGAAGCTCCTATTGGTCATAAAACCCTCTTGTGTGGTCACATAGTGCTCCTCGCCCCTTTTTGTTGCCTATTTTCTTAAAGAGAATTATAGCCAAAGACAAATTATTTAGAAAACTTGAGGGTTTGAGAGAGGTCTCTCATATCAGTCCAAATTAGTGTTTATTTGGGTCCTATTAAAGTTTGGGACTTGATTGGGAGAAAGCTTTGTGAAGAAAGGAGGAGTATCTGTAGTTGAAGAGGGACCGGATGTAGGGACCGGACTCACCTGTTGCAGCGTCCGGTCAGTACATCAGGAGGAGATACAATTGCTGAAGAAAGACCAGAAAATAATCAATATTTCACGCGTGTTAGTTGTGAAGTTGAATGCGCGTCCGGTCAACACGATGAAGTTAACAGAAAAGGATCAGACTCAGGGCTGCATCCAGTCATAGTGCATCGGACGCGTCCGATCGCCATTTGGGCATCTCTGGACCTCTCTGTACTCGACCGGACTCTGGTTTTCTGCATTCGGTCATTTTCACCGGAGCGTCTGGTCGCTTCAACTCATGTGGATTAGGTCCATTTCTTCTATAACTATTACGAGGGCCCTCATTTATTTTACCATGCCACCTTGCCCTCACCGTGCCTGCATCTCCACTGCCACGCCCGCACATGCATCTTCGACGCCGCGCCTACATCTCCACCACCGTGCCCATGCCTGCATCTCCGCCGCTGTGCCTATGCCAATGCCTCCACTCACCGTGCCACGACGCTGCTCACCATGCCCAAGCTCGGCTCATCACCGCCGCCGGACTTCTTCTCCACACCAGCTCATCATCATCACCACTCTCTCCTGTGCTCCCACCCCGACCTTGCTCATCCTCCAAAGTAGTTGCTCCATCAAATTCATTGGCCGGCAGTGCCTTTCCCTTTTATCCTTGTCGTGACATCTTGGTGCCCTATTGTGCTCAATATACTCATCTTTTCATAGGAGTTTTTCCAGGTAGCAAGATGTTCTTCTATCTCTTACCCAATTGCTTGCTCCAATATGATTACTCTCTTATCTCTAGTTACATAATGTTCTTAATTATTTCCATCTATTCCATCTATGCAGTGAGTCGATGTGCTTGAGGTTGCTTGGTAGTTGATAGTGGTAGCTTTACTTGGGGCCAAGCCCACGAGTATAGATTGAGGCCAAACCTCATGAGTGTCAGTTGATAGTTGTTTCTTGTTAGTGGCAGTGATTCTTGTCAGCTTCAGAGATGGCACATTGCAAGAATGTTGGGGTGGTCCCAGCGATGAGGATCCAATGCCTCCGCCTCGCCTGATTGCTCAGCAAAAAGAAAAGGCAAAAAAGACTACAAAGAAGAAGGACAAGAGAGATGATGTTGAGGCAAAGAGAGCAGCAGCAGTGGTAGCCGCCGTAGAGCGAGCCGAGATAGGTGGATCTAGCAGTGGCATTCGCATATGCAATCTATTGTCACTACCTCAGAAGGCCGCCGTTGAGAGGATTGAGGCTAGTCTTGGTAGCCCACCCGGGACCATCATGCTTAGAGGACAGTGTGTCTCTTTAGAGAAGAGTCAGACTCAGGGGGTGACTGAGCAGCAGACACAGTCAATAGAGCAGACAGAGGATGCTCAACAGGGATAGCAGGTTGAGGAGGTAGAGCATGCAACATAGCCACAGCTTCAACGTTCTAGTTGCACACGCACTCATGTGTCACCGAAGCCTCAGACATAGAGGCGGGACTCTCGTCCACCTCCCAGACCATAGGGTCCACCTCCAGTTGTTCACCTTAACCTAAGGGCAGTTACAACTAGATAGGTGCAGTAGCTACGGTTTGTATAGTTTGAGGATTGGTTTCTATTGAGGCAGGATAAGCATGCCTCAGAGCACTTCTACACTGTGTTGCAGGAGGACTTCTATAGTGTATATCTCAACAACAATGTTCCTTTAGATCTCAGCGGATCTGCTCCTTAGAGTCTCTAGTTGTAGCTACAGGCGAGCAAATCCATCCTCACCTCACTTATTTGCCAGGCTTATCAGATCTCCTTGGATGGACTGGTCGGTATGTTCTATCTTGGGTTCGTGAGTTCTACTCCTCCTTGTGGATTGACCTGAGACATAGGTTTATTCATTTTGTTTTCTGAGGGCGTGACTATAGGCTCTAGAGCTCGAGGGTCAGATAGATACTGAGGATTCCAAAGTCACCTATTTGTCTTCATGAGGCATGCTATGGATAGACAGATCCTCTGAGATGCTCTCACGGTGGACTTGTTGGTTACTCATCAAAGCCCAAAGCATATCGAGTATTTAATCGTGCCACCGGCTTGGTTGAAGAAACATATGATGTGGAATTTGATGAATCTAACAGCTTCCAAGGAGCACATGAGAATCTTGATGATGTAGGTGATGAACCATTGAGGGAGGCCATGAAGAACATTCTGGTTGGAGACATCAAGCCCAAGGATGATGAAGATGATGTACAAGTGATTAATCCACCCTCTTCATCAAATGTGCCACAAGATGATGATAAAGATGGGAGAGTAGAAAATGAAGATACTCATGTCTCCCATGATCAAATGGTGGCACAAGCTCAAGATGTTGATGCTCCCAACCTCCCTCTCAAGTGGTTGATAGAAGAAATTAACCCCTACTACAAGCACATCCACAAGATCTCATCATAGGGAGTCCTTCAAAAGGTGTAATGACTCGCTCTCAAAAACTTGCTTCATTTATTGAACATCACTCGTTTGTTTCTTGCATTGAGCCTAAATATGTAGAGGAAGCTCTTCAAGATCCGGATTAGATAAATGCCATGCATGAAGAGTTGAACAACTTCACCCAAAATGAAGTTTGGACACTTGAAGAGCGACCACAAGATGCAAGAGTCATTGAAACAAAGTGGGTGTTCCACAACAAACAAGATGATCAAGGCATCATTGTGAGGAAGATGTCAAGGCTAGTTATAAAGGGGTTCTCCAAAGTTGAAGGATTGGATTTTGAAGAGACCTTTGCACCGGTTGCAAGACTTGAAGCCATTCGTATCCTTTTTGCATATGCATCCCATCATGAAATGAAATTATGTCAAATGGATGTTAAAAGTGCATTTTTAAATGGTTTCATAAATGAACTAGTCTATGTTGATCAACCTCCCAGGTTGAAGACCCTAGATATCCTAAACATGTCTATAGGTTGTCCAAGGCGCTATATGGGCTTAAGCAAGCCCCAAGAGCTTGGTATGAGCGCCTTTGGGATTTCGGCATTGAGAAGGGCTTCACCATTAGGAAGGTTGATACCACACTATTCACCAAGAAGCTCGATGGAGAAATCTTTATTTGTCAAGTATATGTTGATGATATCATATTTGGCTCATCAAATGAAGACTATTGCAAAGAGTTTGGTGAATTAATGTCAAACGAGTTCGAGATGTGTATGATTGGAGAACTTACATTCTTTCTTGGTTTTCAAGTCAAACAAATAAGAGAGGGGATTTTCATCTCTCAAGAAAAATATACCAAGGACCTTCTCAAGAGGTTCACAATGGATGAATGTAAGCCAATCAAGACACCAATGCCATCTAATGGACATCTCGACCTAGATGAGGGAGGTAAATTGATTGATCAAACTCTGTACCGTTCTATGATTGATAGTTTATTATATTTAACCGCTTCTAGGCCTAACATCATATTTAGTGTGTGTATGTGTGCTAGATATCAAGCTAATCTTAAGGAGGCTCACATGGTTGCTTTTAAAAGAATCCTTTGGTACCTTAAACACACACCAAGCATTGGTCTTTGGTATCCCAAAGGAGCAAGATTCCAACTAGTTGGCTATTCCGATTCGGATTATGCTGGTTGCAAAATTGATAGAAAAAACACATCCGGAGGGTGCCATTTGCTTGGTAGATCACTAGTGTCTTGGACCTCCAAGAAGCAAAATAGCATGGCATTGTCCACCACCGAGGCAGAGTACATTGTCACAGGTGCTTGTTGTGCACAAATTCTTTACATGAAGCAAACTCTTCTAGACTATGGTGTAGTTCTAGAAAAGGTACCTCACTTGTGTGACAATAAGAGCACGATAAAGCTTGCTAATAATTCGGTTCAACACTCTCGCACCAAGCACATAGATATCCGCTATCATTTTCTTAGAAATCATGTTGCTAAAAATGATATATCACTAGAAGGTGTAAGGACCGAGGATCAATTGGTGGATATGTTCACTAAACCACTAGATTAGGCTGCATTTTGTCAGTTGAGGAATGAGCTAAATGTGCTTGATTTTAGTAACTTCACTAGAAAATGAGCTTGTGTTGTCCCTTGCATTGCACTGTAATATAAAACATGTTTAAATTTTAGTAATGCACTTAGGGCTTGTCTAATATGGTTAAGATAACCGCCAAAAAGTGTGTGAAGAAGCTTAACCTTGGATCAAACTTGACAAGCAACTAGACTTATTTTCAAGTATTGCATTGCATGTGCATGTGTGTTGCTTTGTCGTTTCTTTTCGGTTATCTTTTGAGCACCTGCTGTGTTTATCCACAAATAGGGAGAGCATTTGAAGCTCCTATTGGTCATAAAACCCTCTTGTGTGGTCACATAGTGCTCCTCGCCCCTTTTTGTTGCCTATTTTCTTAAAGAGAATTATAGCCAAAGACAAATTATTTAGAAAACTTGAGGGTTTGAGAGAGGTCTCTCATATCAGTCCAAATTAGTGTTTATTTGGGTCCTATTAAAGTTTGGGACTTGATTGGGAGAAAGCTTTGTGAAGAAAGGAGGAGTATCTGCAGTTGAAGAGGGACCGGATGTAGGGACCGGACTCACCTGTTGCAGCGTCCGGTCAGTACATCAGGAGGAGATACAATTGCTGAAGAAAGACCAGAAAATAATCAATATTTCATGCGTGTCAGTCGTGAAGTTGAATGCGCGTCCGGTCAACACGACGAAGTTAACAGAAAAGGATCAGACTCAGGGCTGCATCCAGTCATAGTGCATCGGACGCGTCCGATCGCCATTTGGGCATCTCTGGACCTCTCTATACTCGACCGGACTCTGGTTTTCTGCATTTGGTCATTTTCACCGGAGCGTCTGGTCGCTTCAACTCATGTGGATTAGGTCCATTTCTTCTATAACTGTTACGAGGGCCCTCATTTATTTTACCATGCCACCTTGCCCTCACCGTGCCTGCATCTCCGCTGCCACGCCCGCACATGCATCTCCAACGCCGCGCCTACATCTCCACCACCGTGCCCATGCCTGCATCTCCGCCGCTGCGCCTATGCCAATGCCTCCACTCACCGTGCCACGACGCTGCTCACCATGCCCAAGCTCGGCTCATCACCGCCGCCGGACTTCTTCTCCACACCAGCTCATCATCATCACCACTCTCTCCTGCACTCCCACCCCGGCCTTGCTCATCCTCCAAAGTAGTTGCTCCGTCAAATTCATTGGCCGGCAGTGCCTTTCCCTTTTATCCTTGTCGTGACATCTTGGTGCCCTATTGTGCTCAATATACTCATCTTTTCATAGGAGTTTTTCCAGGTAGCAAGACGTTCTTCTATCTCTTACCCAATTGCTTGCTCCAATATGATTACTCTCTTATCTCTAGTTACATAATGTTCTTAATTATTTCCATCTATTCCATCTATGCAGTGAGTCGATGTGCTTGAGGTTGCTTGGTAGTTGATAGTGGTAGCTTTACTTGGGGCCAAGCCCACGAGTACAGATTGAGGCCAAACCTCATGAGTGTCAGTTGATAGTTGTTTCTTGTTAGTGGCAGTGATTCTTGTCAGCTTCAGAGATGGCACATTGCAAGAATGTTGGGGTGGTCCCAGCGATGAGGATCCAATGCCTCCGCCTCGCCTGATTGCTTAGCAAAAAGAAAAGGCAAAAAAGACTACAAAGAAGAAGGACAAGAGAGATGATGTTGAGGCAAAGAGAGCAGCAGCAGTGGTAGCCGCCGTAGAGCGAGCCGAGATAGGTGGATCTAGCAGTGGCATTCGCATAGGCAATCTATTGTCACTGCCTCAGAAGGCCGCCGTTGAGAGGATTGAGGCTAGTCTTGGTAGCCCACCCGGGACCATCATGCTTAGAGGACAGTGTGTCTCTTTAGAGAAGAGTCAGACTCAGGGGGTGACTGAGCAGCAGACACAGTCAATAGAGCAGACAGAGGATGCTCAGCAGGGATAGCAGGTTGAGGAGGTAGAGCATGCAGCATAGCCACAGCTTCAACGTTCCAGTTGCACACGCACTCATGTGTTACCGAAGCCTCAGACATAGAGGTGGGGCTCTCGTCCACCTCCTAGACCATAGGGTCCACCTCCAGTTGTTCACCTTAACCTAAGGGCAGTTACAACCAGATAGGTGCAGTAGCTACGGTTTGTATAGTTTGAGGATTGGTTTCTATTGAGGCAGGATAAGCATGCCTCAGAGCACTTCTACACTGTGTTGTAGGAGGACTTCTATAGTGTATATCTCAACAACAATGTTCCTTTAGATCTCAGCGGATCTGCTCCTTAGAGTCTCTAGTTGTAGCTGCAGGCGAGCAAATCCATCCTCACCTCACTTATTTGCCAGGCTTATCAGATCTCCTTGGATGGACTGGTCGGTATGTTCTATCTTGGGTTCGTGAGTTCTACTCCTCCTTGTGGATTGACCTAAGACATAGGTTTATTCATTTTGTTTTCTGAGGGCGTGACTATAGGCTCTAGAGCTCGAGGGTCAGATAGATACTGAGGATTCCAAAGTCACCTATTTGTCTTCATGAGGCATGCTATGGATAGACAGAGCCTCTGAGATGCTCTCACGGTGGACTTGTGCCACCTACAAATCTTATCAGACTGTGCTTCACAGAGCTATATGGCAAGGGGTCAAGCAGGACACCACGTGACCTTACACCTATAGCTCGGCTCCTTGATGCTATTATGAGGAGGACTCTGCTTCCGAGGATGGGCTACCGCGAGGGTTTGACTCGAATTTAGCTATGGCTAGTGCATTACCTAGTGTCTCAGACTGTCTTTGATATTTGGGATGTGATGCTTTTAGAGATGCAGAACACACTGACAGAGGGCTTCAGAGGTCACCGTCAGCTGCCTTATGCTCATTGGACCACTTTCTTACTCCAAAAGGTAGTTCCACACAAGTCCCCAGAGATAATGGCAGAGTGGATAGGTGCTACTACTGAGTTTCCATAGTATTACATGTGCCAGATGCTACATCATAGTCATGCGAGGACACCTCACTAGCCGAGTCATCACCCAGAGGTACCAGAGACAACAGCTCAACAGGATGAGATCATCAGGGGCATCATAGAGATAGAGGAGGAGCAGCATGATGCACTACCAAAAGATGTGGTCAAGAGCGATCCAAGTGACAGCTCAGACAATGACTATCAGCTGATTCCACAGATGGGACCTTGTCCACACGACAGAGAGGCAAGTGGCTCTAGCTTAGCTCCACCACAACAACCATAGATAGACCTGACACTCATAGCTGTACTTGAGCGGATGAGGCAGGACCAGGCACGCAAGGCACAGGAGACCGCAACTGCCCTTGCTCAGGTTCAAGCACGATAGGATAAGTTTCAGCGGCAGTAGCAGGCCATGTAGCAGTAGCAGCTTATGATTCAGCAGCAGTTACTTGGCTTCATGTAGCATGTATTCACTGCTATTGGGGTGGGTCCTCAGCAGTCTACATTTCAGATAGGCTAGCCTACCACCACCACTCTAGTGACTCCAGCTGTACAACCCAGTGAGCTTTTGAGTCAGAGACAGCCAACTCCTCTCTTTGCCTCACCTACAGTACAGGTATCTCAATGGTTTGCTTCACTAGGGATAGCTCAGGGTTAGCACTTTACTCCTATTGTTACGACCTTCACTCCAACTCAAACTTCTTCGGCATTAGTGACGGACACCCCAGTCTCCAGGGGTCTCGATGCTACCTTTAGTGAGCTTATAGGGCAGCCTACACCTCCAGTGTTCTGAGTCTCTGTCCCTACCACAGCTGCTCTAGTTACCGGGACTACTGAGACGATTTCGTCATCTGTTGCATCATCCGAGCCACCTCAGACAGTCACTCCTACACTTGAGGCTTCAGCGACAGTGACAGCGATAGATGTGGCTCCCCTTCCTATAGTGACACCTACAGAGTTATAGGCCACGCCAGTTACTGACTAGACCTAGACTGCTTCACCTTCACTTCCAGCTATAGAGGGTCAGACTCCTCAGAGTTTGGGGTCAAAGGATGATGTAGCTCAGTTCTAGGTCTCTCACTGCACCTCGGCGCCTGACTTGACTACTCCTGTCCCGCCATTCGACCTTTAGGTTTTGGTGCTTGATGCCAAAGGGGGAGAGGGACCGAGTATGTTAGGGACCGAGTATGTTAGATTTAGGAGGAGCGTGTGAGATGGACTTGATTGTTTTGGTCTTTCGTGTGTGATACTTCATGCATTCATGTTTACTTTCATGCATTGTATTATATACATGTGATGGTGAGACTTATGTGACATGTGTGCTCTCTACATTGTTTTATATATGTCATGTCGCTTGGTTATGCTCATTGGCTTTGCTTCTATGTTTTACTCTGATTCAAATGAGCTTTACTTCATGTACTCATACTTAATTCATATCTTTTGAGTACACAATGTTGGCTTGGGTCATATAAGCATGCCTAATCCTTTTGTTCTTATTGTCAAAAGCTTATATGAATCAAGCATGTTGAAAACCTCACTCATCTCTTTTACATACTCGAGGTATGTTGCCATCAATCAGTAAAAAGGGGGAGATTGAAAACATCTAGGCCCCCAGTTGGGTTTCGGTGATTAATGACGACACGAGATCACTATGACTAACGTATGTTTTATAGAGGCAATTTGAGTTATGTCATGGTAATGGAAACTGATTAGGCAATCATGGTTGTCATGCCCCTACCGATGGAAATCGTTTCGGTTTGCAAAGGATGGATGACAAGGTTAAGGACGGACTAGTTCTAAGTATCGTTTGGTGTTGGAGAGACACTTAGAGTAGTATAGGACTTTGTTTTTCCCTTGACCATACTATTAAGGGGGGTATGGACTAGTAGCTTAACCTAGGTGAATCTAATGGATTAGGTGTGGTGCACACTTGTCAAACTTAGCACAAGGTAGCTTAGGAATAGCCCTAAGATCGATAGAAGTCAACTTCATTCACAAACAATTTCGAATTGGATGTAAATGGAGAGTCAAATGACTGACCGGACGCTAGTTTGGTTGTGATCGGACGTAGCTTGGAGAGTCTGGTTAGTTCATTTGTTCAGCAGCAGCAGTCAGAGTGCGACCGAATGCTGGACACCAGTGCCCACCGAACACGATGCTAGCCATATCTGTAGCAGCGTGGACATGCTGTTGACCATGGACAAGACGCTGAATAGAGAAATGACCAGACTCTGGGTGCCAGCGTCCGATCAACATCAGTAAGGTTCTAGAGAGGGTTTTTTATGGCCGGACGCAGGCCAAAGTTCGGTCAGATCAAACGGCTTTTTGACACGCTGACGTATTTCACTGACTGGTGCGTCCGGTCACCTTGACCGGAGCGTCTGGTCATCCCGATACTTGCTGAGTTGGACCTCAACCATTATGTTTTGAATGGGGGGGTATAAAGACATATCCCACTCGTCCATTTGAGGTCTCTTGCCCATTTATTCAGCTAAGAAACACCTTTGGAGTGCAAGGGAGAGCAAGAGCCTAGTGGGGTGATTGAGATTTGATAATTCAAGATTAAGGACCTCATTAGTGCATAGAGAGTAGCAAGTGTGCATCCACCTTTCTCATTAGGCTTGTCTTGGTCAAGTCAGAGTTTGCGCTTGTTACACTTGGTGATCGCCATCACCTAGATGGCTTGGTGGTTAGGAGCTTGGTGATCATCCGACGGAGCTTGTGGATGACCAAAGTCATGTTGTGAGCGGTTATGGGCGATTCACCGTGATGGAGTGTCAAAGAATCAACCCGTAGAGAGCACTTGATCCTTGCGTGGATCAAGGGGGAGCTACACCCTTGTGCGGATGCTCCAACGAGGACTAGTGTGGAATGGTGACTCTCTGATACTTTAGGAAAACATCGCCGCATTCCTTTCTCTCTCTTTATTTTGTGCATTTACATTTGAATAATTTATTTCATGTCTTTACATTCCTAGAATTGCCATGCTAGAGTAGGATTGGAACCTAGGGTGTAAAACTTTTGTACGGGAGAATAATAGAAGCACATTCTAGACATAAGTGGTGAAATAGGCTAAGTGTAGGACTTAATCATTGCAAAAATTTAGAATTAGCCCAATTCACCCCCTCTTGGACATCTTGATCCTTTCAAACGTCATGAAGCCGCCACAACCAAATCCTACGAGTCCCGCCTCTAGAGGATAGCCCAAGTATGAAGCCAGTGAGCAATCCAGAATATAACCTACAATGGAGTTGGGAACGTTTTCTTTTCAAAATCATGATCGTTCCTGCATAACCAAAGTGACCAACGAGCGGTGGCCACCAGTCCTAGTAGAACTAAAGGTTTGAACACTTTATTACACCCTCCTAGCCATGTCCCAAACATATGTCACACACTTCTTGGTTGTGGAAGAACTAAAAAGTCACCTAAATTATTGACCAAATTTGTCTTACAAAACGGCAATAAAAAACTTGTGCCTAATTGTCTCATCTTTTTGTGACAAAAGCCATCAACGGTTGTCAAATGGTAAGTATATTGTTTAGTTCACATTAACAATTATTAAAATTTTAAACAATGTCCTATGAAATAAATTGGCAATATATAAGTAGATCCATAATTTTCAAAGTACTTTCACAACTAAATTTTTTGTAGATATAAGTATAGGGTCTGTCTAGCCAACAACTGAGTGATTTGGAAGCTTTGTCACCTTATTTTTGCCCATGCATTTACACTGTCTTTTAGCTATACTTACACTGTCTTATTACCATACTTACACTAATTTCTTCAGTGTAATTTATTTAATAGAGTGATGTAATTTGGGGATAAGACAACTTTTGAGCCAAAATTTTTAGAAAAAAATTACAAATTATTTCTATAGATTGCAGATAGCAGAGAAATATATGTCAAATTGATCACAAATTTTAGAAAAAAAATACAAATTCTTCACACAAATTACATATATCATAGCACCAGGCTGAGGAGTGGAGGCCTGTCGAGGGAGCCGTGGCCGGCCTTTGCGGCGGTGACGGAGGGCTGGCCTAGGGGAGGTGGGCTCCGGCGGGGAGGCCGCAGTCACCGGCTGGTCCCTCGGCCCCCAACCCCCTGCAAAGTCGCGCAACGATGGGGAGGTCGCAGGGAGGCCACGACGGCTAAGCGGGCGAGGGCCGATGAGGCGGGCGGGCGCGATGGGAAGGCAAGCAGGCTGTGGCGAGGTGGCAGGTGGCTGGGCTGCGGTGAGAAGGCAGGTGGACGGTGAGGGGGCAGGCATGCTCGGTGGGGAGGCGCGGTGGGGAGGCGAACGGCGTGCGAGGAGGCGCCGCAGAGACGGAGGAGGTGACGTAGAAACGCCCCTAAGATGAACTACGCGTGGCCCATCCAACGGCCCAAAAATCGAGTGACATAAGGGTTTAAGGGGGTGTTTGGTTCTTTCGTCGCTCCTAAAATGCATGTCACATCAAATGTTTAGATAATAATAAGGAGTATTAAATATAGATTAATTATAAAACCAATTACATAGATGAAGGCTAATTTGCGAGACGAATTTTTTAAGCCTAATTAATCCGTCATTAGCACATGTTTGCTGTAGTACCACGTTGTCAAATCATGGACTAATTAGGCTTAAAAGATTCGTCTCACAAATTAGTCGCAAGTTGTGCAATTAGTTTCGTAATTAGTCTATATTTAATGCTCCATGCATCTGTCCAAACATTCGATGTGACAGGAATTTTAGAAGGTACTGCAGAAACTAAACATGCCTTAAATCACCCAAGTGAGAGTTAGCTTTACTGTAAGTATATGTCATATAATTGAACAATAGTCTAAGTTTGACATCAAATACCATGCCAAAACAAAATGCTCCTGTGCAGTACCGGACTTGGAAACTAAACATGGAGTATCTTTTTTTTTATTTCGTCACATTGAGCCATTCTATTTTCTGCCTGTGAACAAAAGGTAAGTAACCAATGCTTTTCTCAGGGTTACTCATGGCTAGAGAAACATTTGCTCTTTTTGGTTTTTGAGATTATGGTAGCAGTAGCACTGATTGGAACGGTGCTGTGTGTAGGCTCTCTTGGTGGTGCATTCAATTTTTTAGTGGGTGGGGGCATGGGGCAGTTGAGTCTGGATTTTATTCAGGCCTGTAGGAGTGTACGTATTTTTTTTCTTTGCAGTGGAAGTGAAAGAACGAAGAGAGGGCCACACTGCCCAGCAGCAGTAGGCGGCCAGCATACGCTGCAAGCAGCCTGTTGGTTGGATCGTATTTGGCTTATAAATTATGTCTTATCAATCAACGAATAGTATTTTTTTTCACACCAAACTTATCAATAGTACTTTTAGTCATGACTTATAAACCAAATCAGCTCAGAAAAATAGGGCGAAAGACCACACCACAGTGGTTGGGCACAGGGAAACAGTGCCCAAAGCGAAGGGAGGAGCGCTACCTTCAAAGCAAACAAGCACAGTGTGCTGTGTGCAGGACCAACCAACCAAATCTTCCTCCCTCCATGGCTCCATTGCTGGGCTCCATCCGAATTAAGCGGGACGAGACGAGACGATGCATGCTGCCGTCGAGTTGGCATGCAGAAGAGCCAGAGAAACTCCATTCGAATGGCTCCAGCTCCTGCTCTTCAGACTTCACGAGCAGGAGGAGCCTCACTCGATCACCACTCCATCACCAGTAGACAGCAAGAAGCATGCAGTAGGACAGCACAACAAAACAAAGGCTATGCGATGCATGCACTGCCCGAGCCGTGCGTCAGTGTGCCAATGCCATGGGCAGCCAGCCAGGCAGTTCCAAGCTTCTCCAGTCTGCATGTTAAGTTCTTAACTGGTTATACTGTTGTATGATTTTGTATATATCTAACTACCTGGTGTCACATGACTTGGGTGGTCCTGGTTGGATCTCATACCGAATTTATTATCAAAATATGCATATAAAGTGGTTATAGATTATAAAATTCTGTGTTAAGAAATATAAATCGTTTGGCTGTTTGGATTCTTCGATTTTTAGGTTGCTGGATTGTTGGTTGTGTTTACAGTAGTTTCAAAATAACCCAGAGTGGACTGTGGGATCATAAGAATACGGGTGGTTGGATTCTATGATCCACACAAGAATCAGGGCTATTTGAACCAGCTGTGGATTTTTTTTCTTAATATGGATTTCATAATCCATAGGTGATTTTGACAGGGCTGGATCGAGTTGACGATAGGAGGGGTCTATCTATTGGCGACTCAAAACTATATATTTATGGATTGGCAAAGACCTAAAATATCACTACTAGAAATATCCACTTCTATAACAAATAACTTTCGTCATTGAAGGAGCCAAATTCGTCATAATTTTAGTTTTATGACGAGTTTATGACGGAAAACGGTTCATCATAAAAGTCACATCATTCCTTAACTTCTATGACGATCGTTATAGAACTGCTTTGGCATGCGTGGTAAGGGGGCATCCACGCTGGCGGTTGCTTTCGTTGAAGATGCTTTTGACATGTACCTACTATAACCGGTTGCATTGTAGATGATTCAGGTATGTGTCACCTTGTTATTGAACAACGTGGCCATCTCTGGTTCTTGCACATTTCAGGTTCTTAATGGACCACGTGTCAAGCCCCTGTTGTTCCACATATCAGTTTTCTATTGGCACACGTGTCATGTTGCAGTTGGGTCACATGTCATTTCTTCATTGGACCATGTGTCGTATTTTTATTGGTCCACATGTCCATTTCTTATTCGACCACGTGTCACGGTGATATCCATCCATGTTTCATTTTTTGATTCGGCCACATGGCTTGACGACTTCCTTCCACATGTTGGATTTTTATTAGCCCACGTGTCGTGCCATGGCTATTTCACGTGTCATGCACTGGTTCGTCCACGTGTCGTATTTTTATTTGATCACGTGACCTGCCCTGGTTCTACCACGTACCCAACAATCAATTTATCATAAAAGAAATTCAAGATCGTCACTGCTGCACAGATGGACTACATAATTATTCAGCATGACAATCAAATACAACAAATTACTGTTTACACATCAGCAGCAACCCACTGATAGTTTCACTTTCACCACATCAAACTAGCACACAAGCACACACATCAAACCACAAATGTTCGCTGCATCAAGCCAACAGAGTTGATGACTGAGAGTTACCAAAAGAAGAGCTGAAGCACATGATATCCTTATGTAGCATATTGTACTCCTCCTGTTGTTGTATCTTGAACTCCTCAAACTCCCTTTCAGTCTTTTCTGTCTTCCTCTTCAGTTCATCCACTTGTTCAACGAGGTTAGCGGAACTTTCCTGTTCAGCAATAAGCTGTTCCCGAAGCATTCTCTCTACCGATGTCTCTGTTCTGGCGGAGCTTATCGGGATACTAGCATTCTTCAAAAAAAGGGTGTTGTCGCTGACCTAGGAGTGGACCTAGCCATGGGAGAGGCAAAGGACTGCGGGAACAACATCAGCACTTGTCATTGGTTCGTGTCTATCAGGAATAGGTTCTTCTTGCATAGTTTCCATAGCTTCCTATGAAATTCAAGCAGTAAACATTAGGTTACAGATAATGGAAGATGACTTTAATTGGAAACTCAAGATATTAGTTCATAACAAGTAACGTAGGTTTCATATTGATATGGATTACATAAGCACAACGCACAGGTACTGATATGGATTACATACTGCGAAATTCAAGCAGTAAATAATAGGTTACAGATATGGATTACATAAGCACAATGCACAGGTATTACAACTTCAAAATTAAATGATGATACCAAATTTAGGGCCCCTTTAGTTCATATGATTTCCAAAGAAAAATTATTGGAGTAATCCTATGGAAACAGCACCGTAGAGGCCTTGGGTTCACTGGAAGAAATGGGGGAAGGAAAACCATAGGAAAGTTTCCTATCCTTCAACTTTCATAGGAAAAACAAAGGAAAAAACATGAAACCTTATTGTATTAGTTTCCTATGTTTTTCCTATACAAAACCAAACACCTCTTCTAACAAAATTCCTCTATTTTTTATTCCTCTATTTTTCACATGCATTTTTCTTGTTCTACATTTTTCCGATCCTGCGTTCCAAAGGGAGCCTTAGGCTCCTGCCACTATTGCTTCTATTAACAGTGCACATGAGTTTCTATTTATAAAAAGGCCAAAGTAATAATAAAATACAACCATCACTTACAAATGATTGCAACTGTACAACATAGGAGTGAGATCTTGTAGCCTGGTGGCACTTCACTTTTGCACGGTTTTGCTTGTTCTTCTAAGATCCATGAGTCAACTCTCCAGGTCGTGTTGACTTCACTCTTTGACTGTCTTCCTCTAGGACTGATATCAGCGCTACCTTTTGTTCTGCTGGCTGAGCTTGCTCTGCGGCTTCTTTGAACTGGACATTAAAATTGGAGAAATGAATTTAAGCAGGTAGCATGTACAAATTGCATTGCTACCTAGACAACAAAGCATTGCATTGCTATCTACACCCCACCCTCCCACTCCACCCCTTCGGCCCTCCTGCCTAAACTCAATACAAGGTAGGACAAGCACCTCAACTACAAGCGCCACTAGCTCATCTTGTAAATCTGAATATGTTTTATCTATATCACCAAATCCCTCAACCACCACCCCTAGTTCTTCCATCTTCTATGATTCTTTGTGACTTTGTCTCCCACTCTCGTTTAAAAGCAGTTAGTGGCTATTCATCTAGATTACAAAAGTATTTATTAACTAAAGCTTCTAGCGAATATCAACATAACAGAGAGCAAGAGTATGCAAATAAGTGCCTAACTAGTAACTATAGCTTATATGGAAGTCATTAATCCAATAAAGCACATGTCAGTTGCACTCAACTATAGAAAATATGCAACCCCATCACTATCTACACATCATAGGTTGAACCACTACAATATAGCACACATCATAAAAGGAATTTGGGTACCTCTTCCTCTGCGTACCCTAGCTATGCTTCGTTGTCGGCACAACCATCATGTCATCGTGGTCGCAGAACTAGTGCGACCAGTGTTGACAAAGGGGTACCAGATTCGGCCCTGACTAGGGTTTGAATCCGGCTGGTCATGATAGATGCCGAAGTAGGGGACCCGGATCTACCTATACCATCGTCGAGGCGGTCCTTCTGCCATTAGCTGACCTGCTATCGACGTATCAAAGGGGATCTGGCTCTGGCCAGGGTTTGGAAAGCTATGAGAGAGGGTGTGGCTGAAGAGTGGAGATTGATGAGTCGAGCTGCTGTGCCGATGGTGCCTAGGATCTAGAGAGGGGTGGCAGAGGGGCAGTTGGAGAGTGGAGAGGAGGGCCATGGGGCTAGGATTTGGAGCAGGAGGAGAGACGGTGGCAGCTGGAGGATGGAGATGGAGGCAGAGATGGTGACTCCTTGCGCTTTTATGTGGCCATCACAGTACCACAAATGCCCTTGTCTGAAATCGATGGCATGGTAAACCTAATTTTTGAGTGAATGGCAAAAGAGAGATATCTAATTTTCGGTGCGTGTTGGCGGTACTTCTCGGTGCGGTGCAAATTTTTTGCTGAAAATCAAATTTTCGTGCCGGCAGATCTCCCCGTCTGTTCGGGGCCCACCAACAATACAAAATGGAAT
Organism: Miscanthus floridulus; assembly: GCF_019320115.1. NCBI lineage: Eukaryota > Viridiplantae > Streptophyta > Magnoliopsida > Poales > Poaceae > Miscanthus > Miscanthus floridulus. The sequence continues at coordinate 51,165,938 of NC_089583.1, read as the reverse complement.
TCTGAGAAATGGAGAAAACAAACTCAAAAACTTATGGCTCCTTTGGAATGGAGGAGAAACAACATTTTTTAAGGATCCAAATCCTATAGGAAAAAAATCCTATGAACCCCTTTCGACCGGCAGCTCCTGCAAGAACCCTGGCTCCACCACATGCAAGTCCGCGTCTGAATGGAGGTGGGCGGTGGCCAGGGCTGACGTAGCCCCATGGTGAACACCATGGGTCACTACCTCCTGGATCCACGCTGGCAGAGCATAGACGTGCTCAAGGAAGTTTGGCCCCGCCGGTAGCACGGACGTGGCGTTCAGCTGCTCCATGATGGCTGAAAGAGCAAGAACAAAGAAAACCCTACCAATTAATAAGATGTGGTGTGACACAAAACAAGAAGATACGGTAATGACAATGCCTTACCAGCGAGCTGCGCTTGCGGTTAACCTATGGCGGCTTCAGCCATGGCTGGCTCCCTATCGGCTGTGGCGAGTGCCGTCTCCACAATGGAGAGGCATAACCACAGCTGCTCTGCCTCGTGGTTCTCTGCGTGGAGAGCCAGCCTGGTCATGTCTAGGTCCCGCACCATCATCTCCTCCCTTAGATGCTTCTCTATGGCCATGGTTCAAGTTTGAAGAACGAGGTCCTAGGAAGGAGGCGATGAGCAGGAAAGGTGAGTTTGCAAGGTTACAAGGCAACTATACTGACTCCCCTATTTTTTCTCTATTTTTATAGCAGGCGACGCACACAACTTATGGAGTTCCAGCAGATGCCAGGCGATAGCAGGAGGTAAGGCGAGGCCACATCTCCATGATCTTTGAGGAGCACGCCTTCTAAGAAATACGCGTCGAGAAACGAGCCACCAAAATGGAGTAGCCAGATAGCTATTCATATTTTACTACCCTCGCAAGAAATTCCGGATGCAGCACATTTGATCTCATCAGACACTATACAGTACAGAGCTATGAGTAAAGCTATTGCCAATGGAGTGCACTAGGTCACAACATTTGTATTTGTAGTAGTAGTCATGAGTGGCTTTGATCTATATTGAACCCAACTCATCTTATTTTCGTGTGTTTGATAAGATTTGTTGAACTTGCAAGAACCATCCATCAAAGATAATTTTATTTAGAATTTGCTTTTTGTAATCTGATGCATGCCTCTGCAAACCAAGAGAAATTGAAGCAAGTCCTCAGTCTGCCCCTCGACTGTCGTGACTGCTTGAATTAGGCCGCATTGTCTATACTTCATAGGATCACACAAGGTCTGCCCGTTTGAAATCTTGACTACCTGAATAGTGTAATTGATGAATGACGTGCTCCTGCATTCCCCCGTAGGCGCGCACACTTGGGTGGCGTCAGCAGCCTGTTACAGTAGGGGATGCACCTCTAGGCCCATCGCATTGACGTGATGGGGCAAAGCCCCATCGCCCACCCACACAAACGTGGGGTGGTCGATGGCCCTAAACTATAGCAGCAGAGACAAGGGGCGAGAGGGAAGGTTATACCTGCTGCCTTCTTTCTCTAGAGCCCTTGATTCCAAGCCAAAGCTTTTGCCTTCTACCCTACTACGCCATCGATGCCTCCTGTCGGGACCATGGCAGAGTGGACGAGGTCGTCTATCGATCAGGCTGAGTTCAACTAGTTGCGAGAGGGGGGTGATCTCAGAGGCCACCGAGGAGCTTGGGTGGAGAGTCCCGTCGAGAAGTGAAGTGGAGCTGAGGCCGAAGGAAAATGAGGTCATCTCTTTCATCCCTTTCCACCTTCTTGGGTTTGAGCTATTAGCGCACCCCTTACTCAGGTGGTTGCCCTACTACTATGGGCTCCACCTCCATGACTTAACCCAGAGGGGATCCTCCACCTCTCGATCTTCATCATGCTGTGTGAGGGCTTCCTAGGAATACTTGCCCATTATGATCTATGGTAGATTCTTTTCTGGGTGGTTCCATCAGCATGCTCTTGGCACCATCATTGTTCGATGGGGGGTGCCTCGATCGAAGTTTGTCCTAGATTGGAGGAGCGCTACCTAAGCCTTGACCGCCTCTATGCCATAGACCTAGATTGCGAGCATAGGTGACTCTATGTCGCCAACAATGAGCGATAACCATTGATGACTTTTTCTCATGACCGGCTGTGTCCTAACACGCCGGAATCATGGGCGAGGACGCCAACCCTATCAGAACCACAACATTTGTGCTTATTGCTTGGTGCAATCGAGGAACTGAAGGACCCAGGACTAACAGTGTCAAGGGTGATCTGTACCTTCTTTAGCCATCGGGTACTCCCCTTGAAAATGAGGGGCCACCCCTATTGGGAGTTCCATGGCATGAGGGACGCTACAATCGAGTTGAGCATCCCCATCCATGTGGAGGAGGTAGACGATCTGATGATGATAGCTATTGGAGTATCCACGTCGGATCATGGCGATGGGGAGGCCCTGGATGCCTACACAATGGCAATCCTCCTTCAATAGATGGACCTCTCGTCAGTGTGGTCTCTCACCCACCACCAGTTCCCCCTTTGAAGGTGGATCATCATTGTACCTCTATCCATATTCTTTATCTTCATTTAACTGAATATGCGAGCAATGCTCACACTAGCTAGTATGTGTTCATGCTATTTAATTTAACTAGTATTTGGAATTTGCCTACTTTCTCAATAGGTGAACATGGACGTGACGATGTCCCGAGCCTCATTGGCCCTAGAGCCTAGATTTTCATCCACGGTCGCGCTCAGAAAGCATCCCCACGAGGTATCCCCCAATGGGGGCAGCCACCCATGATTTTGTGGCATGCTGCATTAGTCAGTTTGGTAAGACGTTTGTATTATCAATCCGATTGCTATCCCCCTTATCCTATATGGGATTAAACTTGGCTTGCATTGTATAGCGCTTTCTCCATGACTGTGCCATCCCCAGTCATAGGGCTTGCACCCGGTGTTGCCAGAGAGTCATCCCATCACCGTATGATGGCGCCATCCCTAGTTGTGGAACTAAGGACATAGGTCTAGACCCTGCAGTTGTGCGCACAAGCCGCCTATGACATGGGGAGGCCCCGGATGCCTTACACGACGGCAATCCTCCTTCAATAGATGGACCTCTCATCAACGTGGTCTCTCACCCACCACCAGTTCTCCCTTTGAAGGTGGATCATCACTGTACCTCTATTCATATTCTTTATCTTCATTTAACTGAATATGCAAGCAATGCTCACACTAGCTAGTATGTGTTCATGCTGTTTAATTTAACTAGTATTTGGAATTTGCCTACTTTCTCAATAGGTGAACGTGGGTGTGACGGCGTCCCGAGCCTCGTTGGCCCTGGAGCCTAGATTTTCATCCACGGTCGTGCTTAGAAAGCATCCTCACGAGGTATCCCTCGATGGGGGCAGCCACCCGTGATTCCGTGCCATGCTGCATTGGTCAGTTTGGTAAGTCGTTTGTATTCTCAATTTGATCGCTCTCCCCCTTATCCTATATGGGCTTGAACTTGGCTTGCATTGTGTAGCGCTTTCTCCATGACTGTGCCATCCCCAGTCATGGGGCTTGCACCCGGTGTTGCCAGAGAGTCGTCTCGTCGCCGCATGACGGCACCATCCCCGGCTGTGGAACTGAGGACATAGGTCCAGACCCTGTAGCTGTGCGCACAAGCCACCTATGACGTAGCCTTCCTCGTGGAAACAACAGACAATCTGGTCACTACAGTGGAGCACCTCCGAGCTCTGTCGGCCCGCCATCAAGCCATGGTGACCGAATCCATTTGTTAGGGGGCTACCTATCAACATAGAATTTTTGTCCCATACCGAGGACACATGCAGCAAGCTAGAAGGGTCTGCTTGATGGAGCTATAGATCCACCTAGCTTCAGCGCAGGGATGGTCGATCCTACACACTCCTCCCAAGACGTGCTAGTCAATTTGTCCCTGTAATTGACAAGGAGAGAAAACTTATCAGTAATTAAGGGCGAAACTTGCCGGTGTTGCTAGATAGTCCCGAATGTGTGGCTCTGAGAGCCGATATGAAAGGAGATCGACTAAATAGTCGATTCCAACATATTCATGAGAATAAATCAGTTAAAGCTCATTGGGCTATATAAGAAGAATCGGTTATGATTCAAGATAAATGTTGTTATTTGAGCAGATATTAATCAATGGTAATAAGATGTCAACAATGATTGATTTATGCTGAGCCAATGATTACAAGCAACCGAACCCCTTTTATATAAAGAAACAATTCAACACCATTTAACCGTTTAATAAAGATAAATCTCATAAACATGTTAGATCTCATCTATCGCTATGACCAGTGGGGCATGAGACCAAATCATGCAGGCCGTAGAAATAACAATAGACTCAATGACCCTAAGTCATTACTAATATCAGTGGGACATGAGGCAGAATCATGCAGGCCATAATACAATAATAAGATCATGGGGCTAACACATCTTTCAACCTATCTTTACTTCAATGGTCTCATGATGTGAACTGTTCGTGAAAGCACTCAATATCGGCTAAAACAACTGATTCAGGCATCGCGCATAGTTAAAGTTATGCCTTATCAGGAATAGATCTACCGAATAACGATCTCCACTTCACGGTGCTAATAGTGGGGTGTGAGACAGAATCACATAGGCCATGATAACGGGCCATGGAACGGTTTTCGCTAGCCAATAAATCTACTCAAGACGCAACATGCTTTAACCGCACGCTATGCACGATCAAGCTTGATGTAAAACAACCATTCAAACGTAACTCATCATTTAATGTAGAGATTAGATCAATTTTAGATTAACAAACGATGGGCTAAACAGGATATAAGGCCAATCTAGATCAATCCCAATCGGGCAGAGTGATATTGCTGTAATTTAAATAAATAATGAAAGCAATAAGCAATATCGGTAACTTAATGAATCTACCAAAGACTGCCATTCTAAGGTAGAGCCAATAACTTGACCTTGATCTAGTTCATGTAGTGGGGGTTGACCGGATCGATGCAGCCATACTTGAACTAGGCAAGAATTGATAACTAACTTATACCAGAGTCGCAGTGGAGGTTGACCGGATTGATGCAGCTGTACAAACAGAGGTATAAGCCATGACGGTACTTACAACAAGCAGTGGAGGTCGACCGGATCGATGCCGCTGTACTTGCTGAAGAACTCCTCAAGATCTACTCTACTCCTACTCCTAAGGGGTGGTCGGAGCTGAAAAAGTAAATGACTTGTATATTGGATTGATTGTTGTCTTTACAATAGCCGGGGTTTGATATTTATACCCGGGCCCTATGCATGACTCCTGTCTAAACATGACTCATTACAATTTTTAACCCTAGAGAAAATATTCCTAATTTAAGATAACTTGGACCCTAATCTTTCCCTTTTTGTAGAGTCCAGCATTTCTTGTCCTGGCGCTGATCATAACCTTTGTCATTATCCGCTGGCGCTATCTGAAGAAAGTCGATTCTAGTTTTGCGTTCGAATTAGCTGGTTCTGATCTGCACGCAATTGATTCCTTGATGACATGATCTTGGGAGCCTTTCGAGTCCTTGCGACTCTCCTTCCAAATTTTGGTGTAAACACATGCTCCCCAATTTTGGGATAAAAATAATTTTATTCCAAAATTATCACGTCTGTGCCCCCTATAGGTCTGCACTCACGGGTAAAGAATCTTGATCTGGGGTCTACTGTTTGTCGCTGTCCATGCCAACTCATGAGCCCATGCTTCAAAACTTTTATAAGAGCATCATTTCTTTATGGGCACTTGGATTCATCCTTCTAGGCCAGCTATAAAATGTCTATCTGATCCTGGCGAGAACAACTCAACAATTTAGCCATGTTTCTCTTCTATCTGCCTCCTCGGGTGCTCCCGACTCCACTGGACCCTCCATGGTGTATCCTTTTGCTATGAAGATCTTGAGCGGTTAGAGGAATTCTTGTGCATAGGGTGATTGTGTCGCTCATCTTAGCATCTTGTCAAGCAAGAGAATCAGTTGCTGCAATTAGAAGAACTCTTGTGACATCACCTGGGTCTTCTGTCCATGCTCGTAGAGTTGTTCTAGTGTTTGCAAGGGCTAAAATGTGTGGACACCTTCCCCTTGTTTGCTCGATCAAATGCCCATTGGGAAAGCCACAAGCTTCTTTCCAGCGGTTTCCCAGTCACCGAGAAATCAGTTTGGTAGGCGGCTTTTCCATCATAATTTTCCTAACGGGCCGATGTGACTCATTTTACTATAACTTTTGGCCCTGTGGAGATTCAAACTTCCTTCAATCCAAAGTAATCTTGGGCTGATCGTTGGTCAATGCAGATCTTTTGTATCCACCCCACGATATCCTGCAACTTGGGGATGCAATAGTCCGAATTCGCTACCTCTTTGTTATCTATCCCCTGAATTTCTGGAGCATTGATCTGTTTCCGTATCTGGCGCCATTTTCACATCCTTGGCGAAATCTATCTCCTTGCCTTCTCGGGCTATATATACGGGCCATGGTTGGGGATTGAAAAGCAGCTCGCTTCATCTCAAACCTTCCATGTCTTTAGCATAGTTCCTTCTTTTTTGTAGGTTTTGAGACTATGGAGAATAGCAAGAGGTTTGTGTAGAAGACCCTCAATGGATCTGTACCACGGTGTCAGCGCCTTCATCGTCAGGAGGGTATAACTCATGATGCCCCCACTACTTTGGGAAATAGGGCCGACTCCGTTTGGCCTTTAGGGTCCTTTTCATCGATAGCTCGTCGTCAGCTCCCTTGTTACCAAAGGAGGTGGATTGGCAACAATGATCTGCTTGCCTCCATTGATTGGCATGGCCAGATTCTTGTTGAGTGCCTCTCTCTTGCAGAATCGACTCTGGCCACGGTTCGATGTCCGCCACCTCCCGAGGCCGATTCAGTGGAGGATAGGTTGGCCAAGGCCGAGGCCAGAATTACGGGTGAGATATCTGTCATAACCTTTGCTTCCTTTTGATTTCCATCATTGAGATTCTGATCATCTCTCCCTTGAATCTTTTTAGATGTATCTGTCCAACTGGAGAGCCTCCGATTGGCTATGGAGCATGCAGCAGGATTTGTCAACGCCAGAGATGCCATCCCAGTGGTTCACCTGCACGACGTCCCAAATCGTTTCAAGGAGGTTGCTTTGCATGGTGTCCACCATGGTGCTACCATGGCATTACCTTCTGCGCAAGCCCATTCTAGCCATGAACTTCAGCTCCTTCCCCATGGTTTTCCAGCCGCAGTGCACCCTAAGGATTACGAATGCCTGATCGAGGATTTCTTTAGTGCTTCTAATTTCGTAGCCCTTATCTCCTAGGCTGATGATATAGTAGCCAAAGTGTATTCTGGCCTGTAGTTTGTAATAGGTGATGTTAGCAAACAATTTCGCCGTCTTCAGTGATTTTTCTTTTGTCTCATACTTTATACCATATGTATCACCTTGTCCATATTTGCTTTTGTTTCTGTGGGTGATACACATTGTACTGGCTTTTACCCCTTTGGGTTTATTTTCGTACCAGAAGTGATACCCTTCTGATATCGTCTATTAGAGCCAACAAACGAGCAAATTGGTCGCCAAGTATTCATCCAAATGTTAGGGCAATATTCCTTCAAATATTCCCTATTTGATTGCTCTGCCAAATTCCTTTTCCTCACTCAGCGTTTCTAAAAATATAAATGTTACTAGGTGCGCATCATTTGATCCGATAAGGTCCTTCCCAGTTAGGTGACCATTTGTCAGATTTACTGCCTTTTGACCCAATCGACAGTTTCACTTTCTAGACCAAGTCTCCTTCAGAGAATTGCTTAATCTTGACCTTTTTATTGTAATATTTTGCAACCCTCAGTTTACTAGCTTCAATGTTTTTCAAGAGCATGCAGCCAAAGGCAACTCAAGTCTTTTAAATCATCCATCACAAAATTCTGGTAGACTTTGGCTGATAAATCATTCTGCAACATAACATGCCTTGATCAACTTTGAACTTCCCAAGGAAAGACTGCATTGTGTCTATGCACAAGTTCATAAGGTGATCACATCAGCTCCTTTGCTCTTGGTCATCAAGGGCAACCTATTCTCATCCTTCCCCAAAGTCTTGTCTCCCTCTTACATTTTTGAAGATCAGGTCCTAAAGGTGAAATAGGCTTAGAGGAGTTTGTTTGATCGTGAAACCTTTTGGCCAAGGGGAACTCGAACATGCAAGAGGCTTAAAGAACCGCTACAGTCGATTGATCACATCCATTTCGTCTAAACAACCAATTTTTAAAAATAGCCAATTCCAGACTCCCGATCTTGATCCTACTTAGGTCTGAAAACACGGCCTTTATTAAGAGAGCCCTTCGATCTTCCATCCTTAGTCATCTGGCGCCGCATTCTCTTTGACATTGGTGAAGTGGTGTTTCACCTTCTATTAATTGTGGTTGCCTTTTGCGCGTCCCGAGGCATCCGCCTCTTCGCTTCATGTCTTCAAATACCAGTCGATGGCTTCGGCCTCAAACACATCTCTATTCGCAACTGTTCCTTCACTCTCTTCTGCCTACAAAACCCTACAACAGTTTTCTTCCTTTCTTCCATAGATCTAATCATTCCTCATGGCCGATGAAGACAATCGAGGTAAGCACGCGGTAGAGGAGATCCTGATAGAAGACATGCTGATGAACCAGCATCTCTGATGCAAGAGGTGAGATTAGCAACCTCTGTTCATGATGGTGACCTGTTCTGACTCGCCTATAGGTTCATTGTGAATGACAGCCTTCATCCTTTCCCTAGGACCGGCAAACCCACTGATGTTGCATCTTCCGCGCTGGCTTCATCGTCAGGTTCTTCCAACTCATATGATGGCGATGATGCCCAGTGCTTCTTCCGAGAATGGAGGGTGGCCGAGGAGTGCTATTCCGAGGTGATTCGGAATAACGACCAGCTTGAGATTTGTCTAGGGGTCTTCCAAGTGGCCCTTAATACGGCTGAGGAGGAGGCCAGCGCCATTCAAGCGTGGCTAGCTAAGTCTGACACCAAGGTAGCAGGTAAGATGAGTTCCATGAATGTTGCTATTCTGGTTTCCATTGCCTTTGTCTTGACATTCTTCTGCAATTGCCAGCTCAAACGGTGCAATTGGAGTCTCTCCAATTGGTGGCAAACGCGGCCATAGACACCGTCAATGCTAGGGGTTCCCTCATTGACGCTCGTCTCCAAGACATCCCGGTCCGTGTCTAGGAGATTACCCTTCATGGTGTTCATCATAGCGCACTGGTGGTGCTAACTGCAACACAGGTCCAAATCGGGCATGATCTCCACGCCATGGAGGTTGGCTTCCCGATTGGCGATGGCCCTGAGAGACATGAAGATTTGATAGAAGATTTCACCACAGCGATGGAGGCCATCGTGGACATGACATCCGCTCAGGACGTGGTGAACAAAGTCTTTGACTAGATTGTACTTAGGGGAACCAATGAACAAAGACTTCTCTTTCATGAATGCGCCTCAGTGCAATGCCCTTGTGTATGATTGTTTTTGCTTTTTGTTTTTGCTCTATAGGCGACACATATCATATCGGCTTTCATTGTCTTTGAAGATTTTCATTTTTTGAACTAGAGGCGATACCCTTCTGGTTCCGGCTATTAGAGCCGAGAACGAATTGGTTAAGTGTTGATCAAATGTTAGGATAACACCCCGTAGAACTTTTCATATCTAAGGTCAAACGATTAATCAACCTAGGTCAAGCGTCCTATTAAGCGAAATAGAACTTGTTTAAGAAATCCATTAACTCTGAATCACACTTGCACTTTGACTTAGCATTCAAATATGTTGGCCTAAATCCATCTCCGAGACTCAATGTTTATTTTTCCTTTAATCCAACGGCTGACGTGAAGCCATGACTTTTCTACTAAAACAAACTCTCAGAGCCAATCGCTTGCATCAGCTATTGGCTTTCATTGTTGATCTTAATGAAGCCTCCTTCCCATGACTTGCTAGAAAAACATTCAAAGTCTCCTAGTTCCCAAAAGACTAGATCGGCTATTGCGATGCTCATGGACTCATCAGCACGAACTAGTTCGACATCATCTCCATGCCATTGAATCAAACACTGATGCATGGTTGATGGTATACATCAGTTCAAATGAATCCAATCGCGATCGAGGAGCAAACTGTATGACCCTTTTCCATCGATGACGAAGGATGTTGTGAGCAGAGTCTTGCTTCTGATTGTTAGTTCGGTGTTTATTGCCCCTCGGGTCTTAGACGTATTACCTCCGAAGTCTTTAAGTATCATGTCAGTCTCCATCAGATCTTCTGGTCCTTTGTCAAGTCTACAAAAAGTAGTGTAAGGCATAAGATTGACAGAAGCACCTCCGTCCACCAACATCTTGTTCATCGGCTTTCCATCAACAAGACCTTTCATATATAAAGCTTTTAAGTGCCGATGTTTGACTGGTTTGTCAAATATTGCTTGTTGTACAACCATTAACTTGGCAACTATCTCCTCATACTCCAATTCATCGAAATTAGAATAAACTTCTTGATCTATCAGAGCTCTGAATTCTAATGGCAATAGAAAATCCATTTGGATATTAGCCAATGGTTGCTTTCTATCGGCTATCTGCTTGGTACACCATAGTTGAGGTTTACCAGATGCCTGAGCCTGTTCCATCTCTTTATTCCTTAGGTGTTGCACCCTTCTCTTCTGGCTTCTTATTAAACCTCTTGGACACCATTGGCCCTCCCGCCAATCATATTTTCTTTCATTGCTTTTCTCTTCATGATCAGCCCAGTCCTGGTCAACAACTCTTTTTCCAAGCCGATCATGAACACTTTTATTTTTTAAGCGTGATCCATGTTATTATGATCATATGCATCTTGAGCATGGATAGATCGGCGGCTGGTTTGAGACTGCCTATACTCCTGATATTGATTGCTACATTCTAGACATTTATGTCTGGTAGGCAACTTCGAACCTTCATTCCAGCAATGTCTGAAGAAAGGACAATTCCAATGTAATTCAGCTTGTTTCCTTTCATACCTCTCTTCTTTCAGTTGATGCTGGTACGCTTGATCCTTTAACCAACACTGATAATCCTTTTCTTTTTGTCACTGCCACTTATTCAACAAAATCCGAGATGTAACCCACGACTTCGTCGTCTCTGCTTTTGACATCTCCCCCTGCTCGTATCAACTCTTTTGCTTAGCACAACGTCTTCTAATCTCTCTGTACTCATCAGCCAATATTTGCATCTTGGGATCGACTGTTCCAGCTTCTTTTGATTTGGTTGATGTTAAGACCTTAGTTTTTCCTTTGAATAGCCCAGCATCAACCATGTTTTGATCTCCTAGGAAAGGATTATCATCAACTTTCATTTTCCGAGGCGTATCAAATTTGAGCCTCCCCTGCTGAATAGCCCTCTGTATATGCTGCTGAAAAATTCTGCATTCATTGCTTGAATGAGAAGTAGCATTATGGAATTTGTAGAACTTCTTATTCTTTAATTGATCAGGGGCAACTATCGATGCGGGACCCATGGGATACCCCTTAAGGAAGGGAGAAGATCTAGTCTAACTAGGATTCTTTCCATGTAATCTTAGTAGTAGTATTATTCTGTAACCCTACTAGGAACTCTCATTGTAAACTGACTAGGACTCTGGCCTCCTAACTATATAAAGGAGGGCGGAGTTCCCAGAGAAGAGAGTTAGAGACAACACTTTACAATCAATCCAACGCAAAGGCTAACGTCGACTGGACATAGGGCTATTACTCGATCATGGTCGAGGGCCCGAACTAGGATAAATTGACTGTCTCTTGCATTTACCGTCGAGTTCTGCATACGTTAAAGTCCGAACAAACTGCCCCAGGTACCCCCGTGGTAGGCTATCGGTGGTGAAACATCGACAGCTGGCGTGGCAGCAGAATCGGCTACTCCAAGATATCTCAATTGGTCATAGTATCCAATCCAGTTTTCAAGAGAAGACTAATGGTCTAGTGTAGAAACGCAGGCCATTATCCACTGGTTCTAGATCCAACTATTGCCAGTATGACTGTCACAAAAGCACTAATCGATGGGGGAGCCGGACTCAACATCATTTTTTTCAGAAACGCTAAGGAAGATGGGACTACAACTCGCCGAGATGATTACACCAACGAGCACCCCTTTTTATGGGATAGTACCCGGCAAGGCAGCCATGCCACTTGGACAAATCACTCTACCGATTACTTTTGGAACTCCCTCAAACTACCGAATAAAGTTCATCAAGTTTGAAGTTGTAGACTTTGATTCATCATATCACGCAATCCTCGGGCGCCTAGCACTAGCAAAATTCATGGTGATACCGCATTACCCGTACCTATTGCTTAAGATGCTAGGGCCTAACGGTGTCCTTTCCCTTTGAAGTGATTTGAAGCGCGCTTTTGACTGCGACGTTCAGGTAATTCAAATTGCAGCCAAAGCACAAGCCGCCAATGGTAGAAAAGAAATAGCCACTATTGCCGTAGAAATGAGCCCAGAAGAACTAGAGATACTAGCTAAGAAGCCCAACATGCTCACACCACCAAAAGAAGCCGATGTCAAGCAAATTGACCTGGGCACCGGTGATCCCTCCAAAATGGCAACCATCAGTGCCCACCTCTTGGCAAAATAGGAACTCGCGCTCACCAACTTTCTTTGGGACAACAAGGATATCTTCGCTTGGAAGCCGACCGACATGCCATGTGTCCCAAGAGAGTTGGCTGAGCACAGAATTGATATCAATGAAGGCTCCAAGCCTATGAAGCAACGACTACGATGATTCTCACCCGACAAGAAGGCAGCAATTAAAAAAGAAATCACAAAGCTAATGGCAGCCGGATTCATCAGAGAAATCCTTCATCCAGATTGGCTAGCAACCCCAGTTCTAGTACAAAAAAGAATATGGACGAGTGGCGCATGTGCGTCGACTACACAAATCTCAACAAACACTGCCCGAAAGATACATTTGGGCTACCACGCATTGATCAGATAGTTGATTCAAAAGCAGGATCTGCCCTATTATCCTTTCTTGATTGCTATTCAGGATATCACCAGATCGCATTAAAGGAACAAGACCAGAGCAATACATCTTTCATCACTCCGTTCGGTGCCTACAGCTACAAGACCATGTCGTTTGGACTCAAGAATGCTAGAGCCACTTACCAAAGAGCTATCCAAACGTGCCTTGGTGAACAGATCAGCAAAAATGTAGAGGCATACGTGGATGACATAGTAGTAAAAACAAAGAACCCGGACACACTAATTGAAGACTTAAAACAAACCTTCAAAAACCTGAAAAGGTGGAGGTGGAAATTGAACCCAAACAAGTGTCTATTCGGTGTTCCTTTAGGACAACTACTCGGATTCTTGGTCAGTCATTGTGGAATCGAAGCCAGCGCCAAGCAAATTCGAGCCATAACAGAGATGGACCCTCCTCGAAATGTCAAAGATGTGTAGAAACTAACAGGCTACATGGCGGCCCTCAATCGTTTCATATCAAGACTCAGCGAAAAAGGGTTACCTTTCTTTAAACTACTAAAGAAGACAGACAAGTTCGAGTGGACAGAAGAAACCAATGAAGCTTTCAAAAGACTTAAGGCATACCTCACCTCCTCACCCATTCACACACCTCCAAAGAAATACGAACACATGATGCTGTACATTGCGACAACTTCTACTGTGATCAGCACAGCGATAGTCGTAGAAAGAGAAGAAGAAGGACACGTATATAAAGTACAATGCCCTGTATACTACATCAGCGAAGTACTGTCAGAATAAAAAATCCGGTACCCACATGTGCAAAAACTACTCTACGCCCTCCAAATCACTTGACGCAAACTTTGCCACTATTTTGAAAGCCACAAGATTACCATGGTGACAGATTTCCCACTCGGAGACATCCTTCATAATAGAGACGCAACAGGGCGCATATCTAAGTGGGCAGTTGAACTTGGTGCTCTCAATATCGATTTCACCCCACAGAAGGCAATTAAATCTCAAGCCCTTGCCGATTTTGTTGCCGAGTGGACAGAAATTCAACAACCTATGTCAAATACCATCCTTGACCATTAGAAGATGTACTTTGATGGATCGCTCAAGCTAGGCGGAGCCGGTGCAGGTGTTCTCTTCATTTCTCTAGACGAAAAACAACTCAAGTATGTCCTTCAAATATTATGGCAAGCTACAAACAATGAAGCAGAATACGAAGCCCTCATCCATGGGCTCCGAGTAGCAATTACCCTTAGAATCAAGCGATTACTCGTATACGGCGATTTGGCAGTAGTCATCAACCAAGTCAATAAAGATTGGGACTACACCAAAGAAAACATGGGCGCTTACTGTACTGAAATACAAAAACTCAAAAACATTTTCATGGATTGGAAATTCTACATGTCCTGTGTGATTCTAATATTGTGGCAGACGTCCTCGCCAAGCTTGGATCAGACAGGGCGAAGGTCCCACCCGGCGTATTCATAGAGGATATATCAGCTCCCTCTATCAAATAACCTGGTGAGATAACCCCTGAACTCCTAGCTAAAGGCACCTAGATTTTGGTAATCATCACCTCATGGACCTAGGTTTTTATTGATTATATCAAAGAGAATAAGTTGTCAGCAGAAAAAGAGGAGGCTACCCGGGTTGTTCGTAGAAGCAAGAACTATGTCCTAGTAGGGGACAAGCTGTATAGAAGAGCCGCATCATCAGGTGTACTCCTAAAATGTGTCTCATTTGAAAAAGGCAAAGAGATCTTAGACAAAATACACCTAGGTTGCTGTGGAAATCATGCTGCTTCAAGAACACTAGTCGGCAAAGCATTCTGCATTGGATTTTACTAGCCAACCGCTTTGAAAGATGTAGAAGAACTCATCAGAAAATGCAAAGGTTGTCAAATGTTCACAAGACAAGCTCATGTACCAGCTCACAATCTCATCTGCATCCCACCCGTTTGGACTTTCTCCTGCTGGGGGCTAGATCAAGTAGGACCTCTCAAGAAAGCAAAGGGTGGTTTTGAGTACATCTTTGTAGCAATTGACAAGTTCACCAAGTGGATTGAATACAAACCACTCGCAAAATATAGCATAGCCAAAGCAGTCGAGTTCATCCAAGACATTATGCACCGCTTTAGCATGCCCAATCGAATCATCACAGATTTGGGTTCTCCCTTCACAGCTACATAATTCCAAAGTTGGGTATAGTATTGTGGCTTTGGCATAGATTACGCATCAGTCGCACATCCAAAAGCCAATGGATAGGTAGAAAGGGCTAACGGACTCATACTAGCTAGATTAAAACCAAGATTGTATGAAGAACTAGTGGACTATGGATCCAAATGGATTGAAGAATTACCCAAAGTAGTATGGGGGCTATGAACTCAAATAAGCAGAGCCACTGGATACTCACCTTTCTTCCTAGTTTATGGATTAGAAGCTATACAACCTGCTGACTTGATCTGGACGTCACCAAGGATAGAACAATATGACGAAGGAGAAGCAGAACACACCCAAAGATTAGAACTCAACTATACAGAAGAAGTCAGAGTAAATGCTACCCTTCAATCAGCCAGATACCTCCAAGGTTTAAGATGCCACTACAACAAGAATACACAGCCTTGATCACTCCAAATCGAAGACCTAGTTCTAAGAAGAATACAAAAAATTGACGGACGCCATAAACTACTCAGTCCATGGGAAGGTCCTTTTATTGTCACAAAAGTCACCGGACCAGGCACGTACAAGTTGATAACTGAAGATGGAAAAGAAGTCAACAATACATGGCACATCAGCCAACTAAGAATATTCTACGCATGAAAACAACTCAAGGAAGAATATATATACAAGCCACAAGAGATCAACGTTCATGATCAATAAAGATGGTGTTCCTCGACAACATATGTCTTATTATGGCTTTCCCAAAGTTGTTTTCACTAAGCATATCAACGTTCATGATCAATAAAGATGGTGTACCTCGACAACATATGTATTATTATGGCTTTCCCCTAGTTGTTTTCACTGAGCATACCGGCCGAGAGCAAAAGAGCTGAAAAGATGCTTGAGCCTGCCGATGAGGGTAGCTAATAAGCTAACACCTGAACCAAAAAGCAAAATGGCTAAAATTATGTATGAGCATACCGGCCGAGAGCAAAAGAGCTAAAAAGATGCTTGAGCCCGCCAATGAGGGTAGCTAATAAGCTAACACCCGAACCAAAAAGCAAAATGGCTGAAATTATGCCTGAGCATACCGGCCGAGAGCAAAAGAGCTGAAAAGATGCTTGAGCCCACTGATGAGGGTAGCTAATAAGCTAACACCCAAACCAAAAAGTAAAATGGCTGAAATTATGCCTGAGCATACTGGCCGAGAGCAAAAGAGCTAAAAAGATGCTTGAGCCCGCTGATGAGGGTAGCTAATAAGCTAACACCCAAACCAAAAAGCAAAATGGCTGAAATTATGCCTGAGCATACCAACCGAGAGCAAAAGAGCTGAAAAGATGGTTGAGCCCGCCGATGAGGGTAGCTAATAAGCTAACACCTGAACCAAAAAGCAAAATGGCTAAAATTATGCCTGAGCATACCAGCTGAGAGCAAAAGAGCTGAAAAGATGCTTGAGCCCGCCGATGAGGGTAGCTAATAAGCTAACACCTGAACCAAAAAGCAAAATGGCTGAAATTATGCCTAAGCATACCGGCCGAGAGCAAAAGAGCTGAAAAGTTGGTTGAGCCCGCCGATGAGGGTAGCTAATAAGCTAACACCTGAACCAAAAAGCAAAATGGCTGAAATTATGCCTGAGCATACCGGCCGAGAGCAAAAAAGCTAAAAAGATGCTTGAGCCTGCCGATGAGGGTAGCTAATAAGCTAACACCCGAACAAAAAGCAAATGGCTGAAATTATGCCTGAGCATACTGGCCGTGAACAAAAAAGCCAAAAAGATGCTTGAGCCTACCGATGAGGGTAGCTGATAAGCCAACACCTGAACTGATCCTATGATGTTTTTACAACTAGGGAAAGAGCCAGATGCTGGCCACATCTCGAGTTGAGCAAAAAAGCTAAAAAGAAGAAGCTAAAGATACTTGAGATCGCTGGTCCTAAGTCTCTTCAGTACTAATAAGAACAAAAAGGTTGTCAGGACAAAGATCTACTTAACCCGAGTTGTTTACACGGCAGCCAGACAAGCACTTGACAAATCAAGAAAGTTTGTCAAGACAATGATCTGTGCACATGGACCGGGAGCACCAACGGAACAAACCTAACAAAGGACACAGTGAAAAGACAGAATTCAATGAAAGAGGTCTCAGGTGTAAAGGAACAGTACTCAAGAACAAGCATATTCGGAAGAATATTCCAACACTGTACAACTCGTGAACAAACAACATTTACACTCAACCACCACCATACAACTAATCTGACAATAGCAGACTACCAGAGAATATGCCAAGATCCAGTTCTTTTTTAATAAAAGAACCCAGATATATGCTCGGGGGCTACAACAGGAGAGGTTTTTAGTTCTTTGAACAACTCAGATTCAAGACCCTCCAACTCTTGGTTCCAAATAGCAAGAGGCTCAGGGGCAACACTCAGTGAGTGCACTTTTTCTTCAAAAAAGCACACATCACTCAGAAGAATTCTTCAAGACAGGAGTTTTCAAAAAACATAAGATTCAAGACCCTCCAACTTTTTGTTCCAAATAGCAAGAGGCTCGGGGGCTACACTCAATGAGTGCACTTTTTTCTTCAAAAAAGCACACATCACCAAGAATACTTCTTCAAGATAGACCACTTCAAGGCCTTAAGACAAAAAGAACCCAAACTGAGCTATATCCGAGTTCTTTTTGATAAAGAACCTGGGTATATGCTCGGGAGCCCTTCGATGAAGAATCAGAGCAATTTCAAGACAAGACCCTCTAGCTCCTTGTTCCAAATAGCAAGAGGCTTAGGGGCTACATCCAGATGGGAGTACTTTTTCTTCAAAAAAAGGGTACACACCACCCAAAGATCTCACGAAGCGCTACACAGTTTCACTCAAGAAAGCACTCGGACGACGCTTGTTCCTACTCGGCAAGACCTGAAGGATCAAGACGAGGCTTCCAGAGCTTAACCATGAAGTGCTCGGGGGCTTGTCGATGTGGGACCCATGGGATACCCCTCAAGGAAGGGAGAAGATCTAGTCTAACTAGGATTCTTTCCATGTAATCTTAGTAGTAGTATTATTCTGTAATCCTACTAGGAACTCTCATTGTAAACCGACTAGGACTCTGGCCTCCTAACTATATAAAGGAGGGCGGAGTTCCCGGAGAAGAGAGTTAGAGACAACACTTTACAATCAATCCAATGCAAAGGCTAACGCCGACTGGACGTAGGGCTATTATTCGATCACGGTCGAGGGCCTGAACTAGGATAAATCGACTGTCTCTTACGTTTACCATTGAGTTCTACATATACTGAAGCCTGAACAAACTACCCCAGATACCCCTGTGGTAGGCTATCGGTGGTGAAACATCGACAGCAACATGACATGACCATCGGGCAACTTAATCTTCCCTTTCTCAAGTAAGAAATCGAAGAGCTTGTCTGATTTGGTGACATCAAAGTCATAGCTCTCCTTAACTCCTCTTCCCCAAGGATTTGGCACTATTACTGTCTTCTTGCCCCAATTCCATTCAGCTGTAGCAACCTCTTCTTCTTCATCTTCATAGCCATCATTGACTGAGTATGGATCATAAGCTTTGGCTACTATGGTACTCTTCTAGAAGCGGGTATCTCTACGCATACTCTGGAATTAGCTATTGAGTGTTGCTACTTGTTGATCCAATTGACCCAAGTTGTCAAATTCTTGTCCCAGCAGCTTTTCTTTCCACATTGGCAGCATTCCTTGAACAGCTAAAGCAGCTAGTTGATCATCAGCTAAGTTTAAGGAGAAGCACAAGTTCCTGGTTTCTTGGAACCTCTAAAGAAATTTATTGCCCGATTCATTAGTCTTTTGTCTTATAGTTGTCAGATCGATGATCTTCTTTTCTCCAGTCCTAGTGTAAAAATATGTATGAAACTTCTTCTTCAAGTCAGCCTAATTGACAATGGAATTGACTAGCAATGATGAAAACCAAGTGAAGGCTGGCCCTGATAAGAATAGAGAGAAGAAACGAACTCGATGGGCATCCTCAATTGATGCTTCGCCTAATTGTTAAGATACCGACTGATATGTTCTATCGTGCTTGTACTGTCATAGCCAGTGAACTTAGTGAATTCTAGGAGCCTATAATTTGTTAGAAGAGCGACCAAATCATACCATTCTGGATATGGGCGTTTGTACGAAAAGGTCAGCCCTTTTGGCTTCAGATCGAACTGATTCTTCATCATCTCGGTCACCCTTAGCAGTAATTCATTAGCTTGTGGATTTGGATTTCTTTGCACCTGCTTACCCATCTGTGGATTAAAATCCTGTGTGACTTGGTATCCTAGATTTGGCATCATGTGAAGGGTGTTATAATCCATGCCATAGTGATACCCTTGTGGAATCTCGATCTGCTGAGTTCTTTGCTAACTTGCTGCTTGAAGTCTCTGATTGTAAACAAGGATCTATATCCCTACAGATCCTTTGAATTGATGGCGCTATTTTTTGAGCCAACGACGATATGTGGCCTGATGTGCCAAAATTGATCACCTAGTTCTGACTTTGCCCCGCTGGCTGTTGCACATGCTGTACTGATGGTCTAGGATTGTACTGTATCTGATTCGTAGTAGTTCCTTGAGCCTGTCCAGATGAACCCTGAACTATTTGGACATCACCATTACTAGCTGGTGCTGCTTTTTGATGGCTGGTACCGACTTGATTAGTCCATTGGGTCGACGGATCTAGAATGTTGTAATAAGCCAGTTCGCCTTGACCAACTAGAAATCCATGAATCGCCTCTCTCATGACATTGTGGAATATGTCCACAAAAGCTTCATTATGGCTTGATATGGTATCACGAATAGATTTGTCTACAACTTTCTTAAAGAAACGCCTATCTTCATCTTTAGTTGTATCTGTCTGCCCATGTAGTAGAACTCTTGGTAGTGGAAATTTTTGAACAATTGTGTTGTCATGTGTTTTGGTGTAGGACAACAAACAATTGTTCTGAAACTCTTTTGTAGCTTTGCTGATGATACCCTTATCCCCATCAGGTAGATCTTCATAATGCAGCATAAGGATGTCGTTGTTGTTGTGAACTGTCATGATGATTGTGGGGTCCCACCAGGTGTGCCAGAAATGTGTTTTGACATAGAATTTTCGTCCCATGCCAAGGACATATGCAGCAAGCCAGAAGGGTCTGCTCGATGGAGCTATAGATCCGCCTAGCTTCAGCGCAGGGATGGTTGATCCTGCGCACTCCTCCTGAGACGTGCCAGTCAATTTGACCTTATAATTGTTTGACCCTATAATTGACAAGGAGAGAAAGCTTATCAATAATTAAGGGTGGAACTTGCCGGTGTTGCCAGATAGTCCCGGATGTGCGGCTCTGAGAGCTGATATGAAAGGAGATCGACTAAATAGTCGATTCCAGCATATTCATGAGAATAAATTGGTTAAAGCTCATTGGGTTGTATAAGAAGAATCAATTATCATTCAAGATAAATGTCATTATTTGAGCAGATATTAATCAATGGCAATAAGATGTCAACAATGATTGGTTTATGCTGAGCCAATGATTACAAGCAACCAAACCCCATTTATATAAAGAAACAATTCAACACCATTTAACCATTTAATAAAGATAAATCTAATAAACATGTTAGATCTCATCTATCGCTATGACCAGTGGGGCATGAGGCAAAATCATGCAGTCCATAGAAATAACAATAGACTCAATGACCCTAAGTCATTACTAATATCAGTGGGGCATGAGGCCGAATCATGTAGGCTGTAATACAATAATAAGATCATGGGGCTAACACATCTTTCAACCTATCTTTACTTCAATGGTCTCGTGATGTGAACTGTTCATGAAAGTACTCGATATTGGCTAAAACAGCCGATTTAGGCATAGCGCACAATTAAAGTCATGCCTTATCAGGAATAGATCTACCGAATAACGATCCCCACTTCACGGTGCTAACAGTGGGATGTGAGGCAGAATCACACAGGCCATGATAACATGCCATGGAACAGTTTTCGCTAGCCAATAAATCTACTCAAGACGCAACATGCTTTAACCACACGCTATGGACGATCAAGATTGATGTAAAACAGCCGATAAAACATAACACATCGTTTAATGTACATATTAGATCAATTTTAGATTAACAAACGATAGGTTAAATAGGATATAAGGCCGATCTAGATCAATCATAATCGGAAAGAGTGATATTGCTATAATTTAAATAAATAATGAAAGCAATAAGCAATATCGGTAACTTAATGAATCTACCAAAGACTGCCATTCTAAGGTAGAGCCGATAACTTGACCTTGATCTAGTTCATGCAGTGGGGGTCGACCGAATCGATGTAGCCATACTTGAACTAGGCAAGAATCGATAACTAACTTATACCAGAGTTGCACTGGAGGTCGACCGGATCGATGCAGCCGTACGAACAGAGGTATAAGCCATGACGGTACTTACAACAAGCAGTGGAAGTCGACCGGATTGATGCAGCCGTACTTGCTAAAGAACTCGCTAAGATCTACTCTACTCCTACTCCTAAGGGGTGGCCGGAGCCGAAAAAGTAAATGACTTGTATATTGGATTGATTGTTGTCTTTACAATAGCCGGGGTTTGATATTTATACCCTGGCCCTGTGCATGACTCCTATCTAAACATGACTCTTTACAATTTTTGACCCTAGAGAAAACATTCCTAATTTAAGATAACTTGGACCCTAATCTTTCCCTTTTTGTAGAGTCCAGCATGTCTCATCCTGGCGCCGATCATAACCTTTGTCATTAACTGCTGGCGCTATCAGAAGAAAGCCGATTCTAGTTTTGCATTCGAATCTGCTGGTTCCGATCTGCACTCAATTGATTCCTTGATGACATGATCTTGGGAGCCTTGCAAGTCCCTGCGACTCTCCTTCCAAATTTTGGTGTAAACACTACCATAGCATTGGCTGCTACATAGTTTTAGATTGGTACAGCGGTGAATGTCCGGGTGGAGGAGCAGGGTTTTTTGTTGGGTTCAATGGACGATGACCTCGCTGATCTAATCGAGAGTTTTGAGCTGTCCACCAACGCCATCTTACCAAGGTGGACGTGGAGCTGATCCTACATGCCAACCTCGACCATTGATCTATGGGACATATCAGTAGTATTAGTAGTCATGAATAGGTTTGATCTGTGGGACGTCCTTGGAAATATGTGAACTCTTATTTGCATGATGGTGTTAACTTTTGTTGAACTTTGTATTATGTGGGTTAAACTCTATTGAGCATGGTGTAGCTCAGGTCCTTTGGTCATTTTGTAGTTGGTTTCTAGCCCCTGTTGGTTGCTTTTCGCTATAGATTTCTTTCTAGTTGCCTTTGATCTAGTCTATAATATGCTAAACATTCATGAGTGCCTTTGATCACTGTTGAAGCCAACTCGTGTCTACGATAAATTATGTTGACATTGAAAGAACCATGCAGCAAGGAGTTCATCTGAACAAGTCTCGCTTTGATGTAATGCAGAATAGAGGAGCCATAGCTGTTGACTTTTACTACGAATGCAAGAAAGTCCGCCCGCTGAGTATTTGATCTTGTAGGATAGAATAAAGTGTTGTACAGAGTAGAAATTAGTCTGCCCCTCGACTGCCGTGACTACTTGGATTGGAGTGAAATAAGTACAGAAAAGACTAATCATAATTGCACTAGGTATTCAGGTGTCAAGCGTATCATGGTGGTCAAAAGCTCTATCTCCAGATTCAGTTCTTATGTCTAGCTTTCCAGCCACATTCGCTTCACTCTTGTGGGTAACCGCCACATTAATCCACCTAAATCGAGTGTCGACCACTTGACCCCTCAATTTAAACAAACCAACAATGAGGTCCCTAGGAGCGCACATAGCAACTCCTCTTCAGGATCAGTTTGAGAGAGAGAATACATCACAACTATGCATAGATCATATTACAAGTACAAGCATTAAAGTTTACAAGTCTTGGTTCACACACTTAGTTCATCACACGGTCACACATTGCAATCTACATCAAAGTCTAGCGGAAGTATTTCAACATAACATAGTTCATGATAACAGATACATGGGTGTGCCACAACCATGTATCTACAGAACACAAGACCCTTCACCACTCTAGATTTGGCGAGGGGTCAAGAGCATAGAAATATTCATGCACATGGACTATGGTACCAGCAAAACTTAAGATCACACAGGGTGAGTACTCGAGTGTACTCTGTAGGACTTACCCAATATAATAAACATGGATTATGCATTTGGGTAGTAGCAAGGAATGCGTAACTTTGCATAAAAGAATTTATACTGTAAAGTAAGGGGGATCTTTGACGTAGCAGTTATTAATTATAGCAAAGGTAATCAAGTTAAGCATTAACAAGTAGGAACTTGATCTTCCATGAGTCTTGATCTCCAAGCCCAACTCTAGTCCATATCTAGAAGTAGAACTTATTGCTTTCAATGTTTTATACTCTGTAGAGGGGTACAAGTTAACCCAACTTGAAATAAGGGATATTGCCCATAAGACCCATCGGTACAGAAGGGATATCTCGTTCCCTCAACCTTTCCCTAACTCGGCCAAGATGTCTGATGAAAGGTTTGACTACGATGCCCGATCAATGTCCTAGACATTCCTGATTGACACCATCCCCCTTGCCAGTTTCACGGATAAGATGGTCACAATCAGTTACTTGGCTTGTCACCCCCATTGGCAACAAGTGGTCTGTACAGTTTTATATTTGTACTCACTACCATGGATACACGGTCCTTAACCGGTAAGCAAGCTATGTCATCCAAGAATTTCCCATCTTGCCATGACCATACCCCCTATAGACCAATGTTTATACCATTCCCAAGTGGAATTAGTGTTGATCCCTTCCCAAGGTGTTGCTTAGTGGATTATCAACCTATCATCGTGCGAGTAATGAAAAACCCATCATTAGCTCGACTTCTAAGATCTAAGCATACTAAGCATGGTTTGTTAAACAAGACATGTATGGTTGATTGGTGTGGCCATATATGGATAAGGCTTGACATAGGTAATTCCCTTCCTGGTTCACTAGTCATATGGTAACATAACAATGCAGTAGATAGACATAGTTCATTATGCATTTGTAAAGCATAGGGATGCATAGGGGTCTGCCTTGAACGTTGTTGCTAGGCTCAATGGCTTCTTCCTCCTAAGGCTCTTCCTCAATAGGTTCTTTGGGAATCAGGTCACCTATACATGCATGATGCTTGATGAGTGAACTACGTAAAGTACATGCTGATGCTATGCAATGATTCTTAGTTGTTTATGCTTTAGTGACACATGAGTGAGTGCATAGTTAGATACTGGTTATCTGTTGACTAGTAACTATCGGATGGTCCGGTGGTTACTAAGACTTAGTGGGATATTGTCTCTCTGGATCTATCGAACTCTCCGAACTAGGATCGGACCCTCTAGTATGAAGTCTATGCTCTCAGAAATCTCTCTATGTAAGAAGTGATCCTATCAGAAGGTTTCATCAATTGTGGTGGGCCATCCATTAGATTAGATCTGTAGGGTGTTGTGGCCTACTAAGGGTTTAGGCTCCATCGTACACTCCGTGCGAGTGATGGGTCATCCGTAGAAACTAGCTACTCTCGGGTTTCTAGTTTATAATTCAACGGACACTCCAGAATATCAGGACACTCTACAGTACCAAAACTGTGATCTAGGTTCTCTAGACACTCTTCTATCTTGGGCATATAACTCATCAGATGGTCTAGTGTAGTGACAGACACTCTGGTGGGTTATAGATGTGTTCTATGTAGGTGAGTAGTATGACATTCAGTATTGACAGACACTCCACTGGTGACATTAGACCCTCCATCAATACTGACTATGAACACCTTGTAGTAACACGAGATCCAAATCTTCACCCACGGTGCTTGCATGTGTAAACCATCTTTAGGGTAGACTACTATGGTTCTATAGAACATATCTACCTGGTTAGTTCTAACTACATTGGGTGCAAACTAACTCTAGGCCACAAATTGATGTTTCCTAGGTTTTGGCTCCTAAAGACACAATCCTAGGTTTGGCTTGGTTAGATCCTTACCAAGGGCTACAAACACAAGGTACCAAGCTCTCCAAGAGGATGGAGCAGCTGGAGCTCCTCCTTGGTAACACGAAACCTTCTTCTTCTTGGCTTGTTCTTTCCTTCTAGCTCCTTATGGAAAGGGTGAGAGGTCTCCTTGCCCTTCTAACCCCTACCTCTTATAGACAACGGCCACTAGGTGATCTCCATGGCCATCTCTTGCTGCTTCCAAGCTCCAATCCCTTCTCCTTTCTCCTCCTTTCCTTCTCTTCCTTCCTTGAGTGTGAGCGAGAGTAGAGAGATGAACTAGAGAAAGAGTGGGAGTGTAAGAGTGAGTGAGTGAGCTAGTAGACTCTCTGCCTTGGTGTGTCCACGAGATGGACAACTGTGGTGAAGTGTGGGACCCAGTGATTCACAAAGTGACACATCACATTTCTACATGGGATGATCCTGTCGGACAATCCATCGTGATGGCAGATTCTCTAGTGGTGTCTGGTTACTGACTGATAGCGTGCTAGTGAACTAGCGGATAACCCGATGGTGCTGGTGGATTCTCCGTCAATTCAATAGTGAGCAGTTTAATGCAACATTCAGTTTCTAACTATTTGATTTCAAATGCAAGGATGCTCATGATGCTGGTGCTCACAAGGGTGTTAGGACCAGGTCATGACAACTCTCGTTAGCCGTGCAAGGTCTATATGAATCACCTACCTTATGGCTCCCCCTCACCCAATTGCATTTTCCCAACCGTGTTCGATGCTGGTTTGAGAATCTAAATAAAGGTAATGTGCTTCATATCAAACCGTACTATTTGTATGAACTTATTATTGTGTTCCATTCTGGTTTGAGGATCTTGATTGACATTTATTCTAACCAAAATCAAGCTTACAGATGGCAACTAGTTACCATACCACAGTTGTTTACTCTATAACAAATCATCACAACTTTTCCCATGACCACATCCCTCTATGGTATTAGACAAAATTATATTTACCTATTTCTTGTAATCCGTATGTTCACCTGATAGTCTGAGCAATGTAAATTTAAACAGACTAGACATGTAACTCTTGTACTCAGCTATGAGTAAAACTGTTGCCTGATTGGCTATGCTACAAACAGGAGTTGCACCGTTTGTGGTTGCATGCATGAAGTAGTAAGGTAGAGTAGTTGGATTCTAGAAGCGGTAGCTTCAAACACAGCTGAGGGAGTGTAGACGATCAGAACCAATAAAACCATGTAGCCATCATTAGCTAGCTGCTGCCCCTCGGCTACTGCGAGCATGCAACTTCTTGGATTGGAATGCACTATACTTCATCGGATGACAGAAGGTCCGACCATCTAAAATATTCACTACTTTGATACTAGTAATGCTGAACATGGTGCGCTCGCATCAGAAGCTTGTTATAGCCCTAGCGTCCCTATGTGTACAAAGCCTGGCCTCACTCCCATTGTTTTTATGGTCACCTCACTCTCATTGTTTCACTCTCCCCTTGCATTGCGCGAAAGCCTTTGCCTTGCACTGCCTCGCATAGTCCCCACCTCTGCCTCTCCATCGGTTCTCATGAAGGTCATCCCCATGAAGCACTCCTCCTCGAGGAACCATGGTTGGGCTCAGGTCCATGCTTCCTCCAATGCATTGGTGCACCCCACTTTGATGCCTTCTCGTTCCCTTCTTGAGTGCTAGTACTCGTCGCGCTCCTACATGCTGTCCCCTAGGCTGCCATTTGTCTCCCCATCGCCCATGATGACACCGTTGATGCCTCTAGGGCCGTTGGTTCCCTCGCTAAAGCCACTCCGGGTGCAGTCCACCTCGCCATCATCATAGGCCCCATCGTGGTCCTACATGTCGTCTCCTAGATTGGCATTGGTCCCCCCGTTGTCCACAACAACGACGTTGATGTTACCGGCACTAGTGGTTCGCTCGCCACCACCACTCCCGATGTAGTCCACCTCACCATCGTTGCGGTCCTGCATGCCATCTCCTAGGTTGGCATTGGTCTCCCCATCACCCACGATGATGATGTTGATGCCACCGGCACCAGTGGTTTGCTCGCCATCACCACTCCCGATGCGGTCCACCTCGCTATGGTCGGTGGCCCTATCATGGTCGAGCTCGCCGTCGCCAGATCTGCTCCCGATGCCCCACGGTGGGAGCGGGTCTCCTGCAACATCATGGTCCTACTCACCATCCACCGAGGACATGTCTGAGGGCTCCATGGTGGTGGTCCATCGTGGTCTAGCTCACCTTCACTAGATCCACTCCTAGCGCACCACGGCGGAAGCGGGTGAAGTGATCCTCCGGTTTGATGTGGTGGAGAGGTTTGCTGGTTTCAACCTAGGCAGGTTTACCTTGCAGGTGTTGGATTTTGATCATGCCTGTTGGTACCCTTGTTGCTTAGAGCTATGGGATGGCACGCTCATTACATTAATTAGTAGTATCAAGTCATGTAAATATTTGTAGTTAGGACGAGTACACTGCCTAGTGCTCATTACTACTACAAAGTCATGTTAATCATCTATAGTTAGAACTAGTATGTTTATGTAGTAGTTGTATGACTTTGAGTAGTGTGGCCATGTTATATTAGACGAGGCCAGACCATATATTAGGCGTCCGACCAGCTCTCTTATCTTGGACATGCAAAACCAATAACCAAAGGATAGTCCACCCCCTCGTTTTGCCATAGGCCGGACATGCAAAAAGGGTGCAGAAGCAGAAGGGCAATAAGATGAGTTAGGCGATAGTTTGAACTTAGTTAATTATGGTATGTATCTAGGTGTTAATAATGCTGATGTATCTCAATCTGTAATTGGCAGTGCGCTTGTTTATTCAGTATTTGTTCAGTGTCTATATTAGTTTGTTCATTTCATCGTACTGGTGTTCACTGTTCAAAGAAAGCCATTACCTGTGCGCCCTCATCAAAATCACATTCCAAAATACATGAAAAGCACTAAAAAATAGTTAAAACCGCCATTATATTGATTCCTAATATTTACTATTTGGGCACATGAGGCCATTTGAAAAAGACCAAAAGTGCACTACAACACGCTCGCCATTGTACTACTACTAGTTCCTACTACACCTACTGCTATTGTACTAATTAACACCTACTGATTGACGTTGCTACCCCCACCATCACCGTTTTGGCTGCCCTCCTCATCGTCCTACTCCGACGAGGAGTCATCCTTGTCCTCCACGATCATGTTGGCGTCGGTTGATTCACCTCCTCATCGTCCTTGTCTTCGTAGTTGGTGGAATACTTGCTGGATGACTAGTGCCCCATTGCTCGCTCAATGCTATAGTCGCCACTGGTGAGTAGGGATTGGAGGAGGTGATGTGATGGACTGGTAAGTTGAGTATGTATGAGAGAATACCCTAGTCGGTGGTGCTCTCTATAGCCTACTAGTCATTTTAAAGAGGAGAGCCGAGCTGTTGCTCAACCATAGGATGTGGCGCTCGAGGCTTCGCGGTTGGTTGACATCCCCCATTTCACATTTTGACAGCTGGGTTTGCAAATAGTGTACATTCAATCCACCCAGTAATCTAAACCGTGTCATCGTTGCGAGTTCCCACGCCAGTTCGCAGAGTGTATTTAAGAACTCCTACCGTAACCCCTGCTCAGTCGCCTCCCCTGCCTCCTCCTCAATCATCCTAAGTTGATCCCACCGTTCCACCTCTCCAACCCTCCATCTCATCATCATTCACATGTCGTAGCTCCATCCACACTGGCAATCATGTCGCTAATGGCGCTCCCTACCAACATGCAAATTGAGATCGCCGGTGGTATTATTTAACGCACATAGATAAATCCACAAGTGCATGGATACTGCTGTAGCTTTCACCTGGAAGTATTTCAAGTATCGTATCCATAGGAAAACGTATGAGATTAACTACAATCTAACTTAATCTAGGGGTAGCAACAAGCTTAGGATAAACATGAGCGTAGAGAGGATTACTAAGGTTCTCTAGTTCCGACTTTGGTAAGCTATGTCTTCTACTATTCAACTAGGGACATTACTAGGGAAAGACACTAGTAGAGGATGCTTTCCTTCATAACCGGGTCCTACTTGGCCTACAAACAGGAGGTGGACTTCAGAGGACTCAATGAATATGTCACACTTGCGTTCTAATGCTACTTCACGATCTACCACTGATCTGGAATGCAGGGTGCATCCACGATTAACCCAAGTCTAAGCACCATGCTTACACTTACGATTAATACTTTACTCCCCCTGGAAGAGAATAAAGCACTCAAAAGAGTCGCGATCCTGATGAACAATATAAACAAAATGCTTACTTGAATCAGAAGTTGATTACTAGAGAAATCTTAGAAGCAAGCTCAAGTAGAACTTGGATCCGCCAAGGTACAAGCCATAGAGAGGGAGCACCGACAAGCCAACACCTCCTCCAAACTCTTCCCTCACTCTTTATCTCACTATTTTTATTTATAAGACTAGATCCTACGGAGGACTAATCTTCTCTTGATAGCTGGCTCTAATCCTAATGGAGAGGATATGAATTAGTGTTTTAGGATGGCTCTAGGGAGGGGGGTAGGGGCTGCTATATATAGGGGGTAGCATCAATTCTGGACCCTCGGATCAAACTGACTTAAAAGGATGGCGTAGATGTAATCTAGGAGGCAGTGGAGAACCGACGTCACAAGGCAAAGGCTAGTAGTGGTCCCCACAGACCGGCCGGCTGGTAGCCTCTCGCCCTCTACCACGGTGTGGTGTCCTCGGTGACTTCTAGACCGTTCTAGTGTTGTTTATGCTATGGATAAGCATGATTAATTCTGACATATAAGTCCACCTTGATGGTTTCCTGGATAAACCCTACAAAAAATACAGATTAGCCAAAACTCGTGGAATTTGTTAGTTTATACCCCTAAGTCTACGTTGGTGATTACTTTCATGCTCTTACACGTGTTATATTGATAGTTTATAATGGTTGTTAACTACCATCAACAAACTCCCCCAAGCTTAACCTTTGCTAGTCCCTAAGCAATGCTAAACTCAGTAATGGATTAGGAGTTGCTACAATGCTTTCACACCTCAAAAGTACACATGCATTGAAACAAGAATTCTCCTCCGTATTAGAAGAAACTAATCTGACTTTGATACTTACCCATATTACCTTCAACCATGGGGCTTCTTAGCCTTCACTTGGGACTTAAGCAATTGAAAGACAAAATGATCAAGTCAAGCACTATGTCTCAAGTTCTTTTTTCAACCATTGTTCTGGAGTTTTTATAAAATTTTAAAATAAAACTCAGAGATTCCATTGTATGACACTCTCAAGTCTCTCCATATATTGGTATTTGTGCATCCTCACCAATGCAATAAAGATGTTATGCCCTTTTTCTTCCTACCACTAAGGCTTATGTGGAGTTCATAGATAGGGAGAAAGCTCGAGCATACTTGCAATGCATATATTGTAAAGTCAAACCTCAGATCCAAAGCGAGTTGAGTCATACAATCAAATCAAGTTGTGCATGTGTGTGGATATATGGTGGCTAACCTAATTCTACTTTGCTCCTTGAGAACATATCTCTCTTTTGAAACTTGAAAACATTTGCTAGAGAACATGGGCTATCTTATTCATCTCTTTCTTTTCAGGCGGGAATCTAAGTGCCCATTATTTTAGATATCTCGGACACTTTTGTGTCCATTTTTTTCTCAACTCTTTTTTTCTCTTTTTTTATGAATAACTTTTGCATAGGCCTCTTTTCAGCAACAAAACTTTTGAGAGATAGCAACAAGAACTTGGAGCATTTATTTGGTGGATGAAAAACCTAACAAGCATGTTTTTGTATTCACCCCCCTGTGTAGGAGTAAAACATTTTTGGGTGGGTCTAGATGGAAGTCATATTTTTGCGCCTTCCCCCTGTATAGGAGTAGTGCATATTTGGGTGGTGTGTACGTGGTCTTGATTTTAAGAGCATGACAAACCTCTCATAAGGGTCAACAAAGCTTGACAAAACTCAATGCAATATAAGCAACATATATGTGGAAGTTTTCCTAGCCTAAATAACATGTATGACTCTGGTGGGAATTCAAGCTTTGTCATACAGGAACTCATCACATAGCCTTTTTTGTGTTTTTCAAAAATAAATCTCTAGAACTTTAGTGTCACTAGGAACAAGATAAACAATAGCTCAGACCTTCTCATATCATATCCATCAATTACCTAGACTTAGATGAAGCATATGCCACCACGAATTTAAAGTTCGGAGTAAATCCTTATATCAAATCAATTTTATCCAGAATTCGGGAGAATTCAAGGCTAGAAACTAGGTACTTGAAAGGAATTATAACAGAGCAACTATTCATCATTTCCATTTAAGAGATTATTTTGAGTCTTCTTTATTTTATTCAGCTCTTAAAAACAAATTAAAGCAAACTAGACATACCTTTTATTTTGTTTTTAATTTTACTAGATCACACATTATTACTATAAATGCAAAGATAAATTTTTATTTTGTTTTTCATTCATCATTTTTTTACTTTTTAAAAGAAACTAAAACTAAAACAAATGGGAAAGAATACTTACCTAGATACACAGGAGTGTTTCTCCCCCAAGCTAGCTCTTTCGGCAAGGGTTTGGTGTTGTAAGTCCTTCGAACCGAACTTCTCCTTGTGAAGTTCATTTACTAAATACCTCAGTTTGCTCTAGAGACGAGGATTCTTGTGGTGATGCCTCTAATGGTAATATAACCTTCTTTCGCCAAACCTATCTTGGTTTTGAGTTTTGATTTTGGTCTGACAAGTTCAGAACTTTCACTTGAGAAATCGGGGAATTGACTTTCCCCACAATTTGAAGTGTCCTGCTCATAAGACAAGGTCGAGATCAAGTGCATGGGCTATGTTGGTGGGAAAACACCAACAGAACCAAAATGTTACTTACACTTCTCTAACCCTATGCACATTGACCAAGATGAAGTTAATATTATGAGTTTTGTTCAATCATAACATGGGTGGTAGTATCAGAAGATTGAGCATAAATGTAGCATTTAAGTATATTTGGCCAAAAGGGTTGAGTTTGTTAACCTATGAAAGGATTATCTATTTGTGCATAATGTATCAATCTTTACTTGATTATGACTATCATCTTCCAGAGATAGGATGTGCACTTTTTAGTTTATTTGGTTAAGACTATGAGATCAAGAAAGTGGTGCAAGGAACAAGCTTAAAGAACATGTTGAGTTAGTCAGATTGGATCAAGTAATGGAGTTGTAACCCAAACATGTTTGTTTCTTATTTATGTGCCTACCAGAATCAAGGAAAAACTTTTTTTAAATAATGATAATTTACCTTAGGATGTTACCTTTGTCATTGAAGCATGACGACACCATATGATGAAGGGTAGATGACTCATGATGGTCTTTTCTTTTTGTTTGAAGTTTTCCTTATTTGGCTAGCCTCACAGCTTGAGCTATTCATGAGCTTCTTGTCTCCTAGATCGCACCCTTTCTTTCTCATCCTTTTGTCATGCCATCTTTTTGCTCTTTGATCTTGACATCTTGTTGGACCTTCCGCTCCACTTGTTGTTTTATGCAGTTCTTCCATCCATGATGAATGAGCTATGTCTTCTTTGCATAATGTTATTGGAGTTTGTCAAGTGCCTTGCTTCATCTCTGATTTGAATTCACCTTGTGACTTACCCAAATTGAATTAAGAGTTTCCTGCAGGGGTTAGTCCAACAAAATATCCAATATCTAATAAAGCATACTATCGGCTCAAAAATCAACCTAGACATCACGTCTAATTTGATTTAGAAAGGCATTTTAACCTAAGCACCTTCCTTAATTTAAAAGATGTATGAACATACTACAAACCTTAAGCATACTATAACAAACAAAGTGTAACACTCTGAGTGTTACGCACCTATTAAGTAGCATGTTTATGTCTAATAAAACTTGACTAGTAGTTTTATGTGCATTTGATAATAAAATCAATATTGGTGGTGTCAACTAACCATCCTTTTATGCTTAAGCATCTCTAAATGAGTTTACAAACAAAAGTTATTTAGGGTTCATGTTGGAAAAATGTGGAGAAAATGATTAAAAATGCCAAAAACCTTACCTTGTTTTAATTGCTCAATAGTTTTTTGGAGGATAAATAAATAATTATTTTATATAGAAACCATAAAATATGTGGGTATGAAAAACTTAGCTTATGTTTTGTACTTGGTGGTGGAGTGCTTGTTCATGCCTAGTTTAATTGTTTGATAGGTTAATTAGTGCTTCAAAGTGTGAATAAAATATTGTTTCCTAGGAGACTTGTAGAGTTTTTAGGCTTAGTGTTTTCGCTGACACTGCTAATTTCAGCCCTAATTACCTGCTAATTCGGTGCCCTAATGACCTTAGTCCCTTAATAAGAGTGGAAGTTTAGCATGAGGTGAAGATCTTTTATTACAGGTGTCGACTCCGAATCTGGATGGAATATGCCAAAACTGTGGTGGTCAAGGGGAGCACATCGCACTGGCCACACCCTTACCTTGCTCTGCCGTCCCCCATGCCTTGCTCTGTGCATGCTCGTGCGCCCAGGCCACCATGCCACGCCCACCTCGCCTCTGCCCGCCCCTGCTCACGCCTAGCGCCCATGCCGCGCTACTCCCTCGCCCCAACCTTATTCTGCCATGCTCACCCTTCTTTTATCACTCCATCTCCTTCACTTCGACGCTCATACCACCCGCCATGGCTGAGCTCTAGAGCTCATAGCCAAGCCATCCATTTTCGCTGCTATGTTCGGTCATAGGCTGTGGCCCTTGCTTGGGCCACCGCCGTGCAAGCACGTGGCCTAGCCACTGCGCCCTACCCCGGTGTGAGCGGAGCCCAGTTGTGGAGTCCTATTGCCGCCCAATTCCACATAGCCCGCCCTCGCCGCCCGTCGTGCCCCACAGCGCCACTGCCACTGGTCTGCGTGCAGCCGAGTCGCACGCACATGCGGCTAGCCCTCCATGCTCCTCCTCTGGTCGAGTGGAGGCCAGCCCCAGCGATGTGCTGGCCTAGAGGTGCCCCATCCTGCTCTTGGTTGCTAGCAGCACTAGCCCTGAGCAGAACCGGCCAGCCCCCTCCCCTACGTACGTGATCTGCTCGTGCTAGAAGAAGGGAGTGGGAAGAGAAATAGAAAGAAGGCCAGAGTTCCTGTTGTAAACATGCAAGACACAAACAAAAGGTGGAAGGGCCTCCTTGGATTAGAAGAAAGTACAGGGTTCTTGATGCAAATCAAGTTTTCCTTTTTCTGTTATCTTTTTCTTTTAGGCATAAATAGACTAAAACTTTAATAAATCATAGTAAATTGTAGAAAAATGCTAAAATAGAAAATCAAGTTGTTTTATAATTCTTATGAGTAGATATATGCAATAGAACTATAATATGTCATGTTTTAGTAGAAAGTTTTCATTGTAGATTTATATCTATGCTTTTTAGGGTTTCCTAGAAATAAATTCATATCTGTTGTTGTATTCCTCCAGTTATAGTAAAATTTTTATGGTATGCTAGTGTTGCTATCTCTGATCTATGGCAAAGATTTCATACCACATGTTTATGTTATTGAATTATCTTGTAATAGGCTTGCTTAATAGTTTGTAAATCATTAAAAGTAGGTAAAAATAGAAAATGTGGTTCCACCGTATGATTTTACAATTCTTGTGTCCTATTAACCCATAAAATGGCTCTGATATTTAATAAAATGTTAATATATGGATTTCATGATGTCATATGCTTTATTGCTTTAATTCAATGTTGTATACAATTAAATTTTTATATATACTAGATGTTTAGATTAAAGTTAATAAATGCTTTTCATGCTACTTGTTTACATGATTACGAGACAAAGGTGTGTTTAATAAGTAGAAGTGTGCTTGGCATGTTACGATAAGCTTTCACTTGTTTGTTTAAAATGTAAATGGTTGTTTTGCTCACTTGTGTGATAATAGTAGCTCACAAGTAAGTCGCTAGGAGAGGATGAGAGTCGAACCTCCAACATTTAGTTACCCTTCACCGTGACGATGTGTTGCTTGTCCTTTTTGTGTTTGTAATCTCTGTGCTATGATTGTTTGACTTAAGCATGCATTGCATTCATGCATACCATTTAGGAACAATGATGGTTGATGGATCAATCAATGGACTATATGAAGTCAAACCAGAAGATGATGTAATGGTGGTCACATCGGAAGGTGGAGGATGTTGATCATGTCCTGAAGATGGAAGAATACTAACATAGTATAATGATGGTTTACCCAAGCAAGCCCTGGTGCATAACCCCTATTTTTCATTGCACTTATTATTATTATGTTTGTGCATTAAGTTATAGGATTTGCTTGAAACCCACTTGCATAAATATTGTATCCTATAAGTCCTACTAGTATGATAGAAATAGCGTAGTATGCCATGCTACAGGGCATACGGTAGAAGTCGAGTGATGGACGGTCACTCACGAGAAATAGGTGATGGTCACATTGTTACTACTATCATATGGACTTGAGATGCTGGATAATAATTGAAGACCGAGTGGGAAGTGGAAAATGTTTTTTTCTGAATAGTTGGTGGGTGCCGCAGAGCTAGGCTTTGGGCACCCATTTTTCTACCTATGTAGATTAAGGACCATTCATTAGGGGTGCTGTGACAAGTTTGAAGGTACCAAACACATAACATGGGCCTAAGTTACAGTTGACCATGAAACTTAGTATTTTCTTATGACTAAGGTGCACAAAATGTTCACCGAAATGTTTCTTTGGACATTCTAGTGGCTATTTTTTGGGAGGGGAATGTCCATGGACCAAACTTATGAGGGGGAAACACATCGCCGTTTCACAGGACGGGCCTCATAGGGTGGGTTCCCCATGGTGGTCAGGTTATTTCAGGCCTTGGTCGTTTGGTTGGAATGGCTGCCTTGTACATGCTCTTTTGAGAGAAGTACGGGCGTGTGTTTGGGATTGCCTAGCTAGATGTACATCGATTGCAATCGCTGCCCTCCTCGAATATGGATACCACTTGTCGCACTATTGCTATCATAGTTAATATAACTAGAACATGGAGATGATGATGAGGCTTATACCGGATGATGAAATATATTCTGATTGCTTACCACATGCTTGAAAGTGGGTTCAGGTGCTTACCTAGAATGGTTAAGTAATAAACTTGATGTGACGCTAAAACCTTGAATACTAGGATCCACTATTAGTAATGCTTCTCTGTAAAAACAACTAAATAGCTAGCCAAATAGCCTCTGCATATCCTTGAGAGTCGGGAGACTACTCCCACCTAGTCGGGTAAGTCTTGTAGAGTACATTGTGTACTCAGGGTTTTATCCCCCCCTGTTGCAGGTAGCAAGTGGATGCTGGAGCTGACTATTGTGTGTGGATACCTCCTGGTGGGCTCAGCAAGAAATTATTCCGCTACGATCATAGTGGTTTTACTCTCATATATTTCTGCTCCTGCTTCAATATTCAAAATTGTTTACTTTCGCTACTTTTGTATAAAATAATCCTTCTTCTACTACTTATATAAAATCAATTTTAACTCTGATTTTATGCAATCTTGTGATGTATAAAATGGTTAATAAATGATGTAAGCTTTATTCACTTGTTTATGACCCCGATGAAAACGTGGATTTTTGAGTTCTCCCATTGGGTGTACTCGACAGACTACCTGGTTTAACTTGATCTCTTGCATACTTAGCATCAAATGGCTGACAAGTACACTTGGGATTAGGTTAAATTGGGTGGTTCTTCCACATAAAGGTAACATGAAAGCATTATAGAGATTTACTCAAATGGAGATGAAAGAGCATGATTGTTATTTTAGCAAATTGAGTATGGCTTAAAGGTAGAGACAACCAAAATAATTTAGCAATATGGCAAGAGATGTTTTTTAGAGAAGTCTAGCCCGCAGCTTGAATTTTGTAGAAAAAATCAAGTTTGGATGGATGTAATTAAATGTTGCGTGATAATTGGTTGGACATACCTTGTGTCATCATCCTTCATTCTTTTTGCTTCAAACCTAGAATGGTTAGTGACGAAAATACCCAAAGGAATATTTTTATAATTATATTTCTATTCTCATTTCACAAGGGCATTACAACAAAAGGTGAAAGCTCGTGTTGTCTCCCGAAAGTGCTTGTTTTAGGACAGAAGCTCATCGTTGGGAAACATTCGAATTGCACTTCAAGTTGGTGAAGTGGTTTCCCCTCCAATACCAACCTTTGTGGTACCTATCTCAAGATTCATGCCAATGAGATTTGCAATATTTATGATAAACATATGCATCTACAACCTCCCTTTCAAAGTCTTTATGAACAGGAAGTATGAAGGGGTTGATGATCTCAAGTGTGGC